>NW_028280830.1:0-240000 GCF_059751285.1 Brachycentrus maculatus | reverse complement strand
ACAAAGTTCCTATATTTATCGTTCCTCAAAATTAGTCTATGATGAATATGAGAATTTTTATATGTTCTACTCGACATTCTTAGATCGCGTAGATAGTAAGTCGACATTCATTCATGGTGTGTCATGTATGTAATTTGTCATTGCCTTGAGCTTTCATCTTTCCCTTTTCCCCCCTCCCGTCCCTCTTCCAGGTATTTTCATTAACAAATGAGAAAATTTGTAACAGAAATGATACAAATACTTGCTTTGTGTTACCCGTTAATGTTAATAAATTTATGTAACCGTTCTGTTGAATTTCCAAATAAAATAATCCAGATTTACGAACAAGTATTTGGACATACTCAAAATGTTTTAGTTAGATTAACTTATTGACTGCGTTCTGTTATGAGTATCGCTCACTCGTTTCAAGAACGTCATAAATAAAAAAATGTCAATTTTCACTTGTGCATGTTTTCGGAATGCCCAGAAAATGTACTATATCCCAGAAAAAGAGGCATATTTTTAACTTAATGTTTACCCACTACAGGGCTGAAAGTGTTGACATTGCATTTTGAAGAAAAGGTATTGTATGATTTTTTTTTAATAAACTAAATATTTTTCGAATGCAGACAAAACCTTCACGTTTTACCTAAAAAGATCTGTTGCACAGTAAAAAGTTCAATAAGTGGCTTGATATTTATTTTGAATATATTGTATCATATTTTTAAGCTTTAAAAACGTTCTCCTGAAAAATCAAGTTTTTCGATTTATGACATTCTTGAAAGGAGTGAGCGGTATGTCTAAAACCAATGCAGTTGGTTTTTTTAATTATGTAAATGTTTGATAGTATTTGGTACACGTGTACAATGTATGCGCAAAGTGCATTCCTTGCACTTAACAAATGTGCAAGAAATTGAAATTAAATCTACCGAGTGCAGTACGAAGTTTGAAAGTTTTCCAGGCGCCTCACCCATTAGTGAAGATAATGGAGACGCTCCCGTAATATCTTCCTGCAACGGACCTTCCCGAGTCATTACCTTAAATTATTATACCTTCTTTTTCTCATGATGTACGTAACGTCTTTTGCTTTCATATAGACTCCACTGAAAAACGGAACGCAGTCTGGATATAAATATACATATTGCTCACTCCTTTTAGAACGTCGAAAATAAAAAATAAATCGTTAATTTTCAGTTGTGCATGTTTTCGGAATGCCCAGAAAATGTATTATATCCCAGCAAAAGAGGCATATTTTTAACTAAATATTACCTGCTACAGAACAGAAAGTGTTGTTTTGCATTTTTAAGAAAGGGTATCGTTTAATTTTTATTAAATATTCTAAATATTTATCAAATGTAGAAAAAACATTCAGGTTTTACCTAAAAAGATGTGTTGCACAGTAGAAAGTTCAATAAGTGGCTTGATACTTATTTGTAATACATTGTATAATTTTTTTAAACTTTAAAAACGATCTCCTGAAAAATCGAGTTTTTTGATTTATGACGTTCTTGAAAGGAGTGAGCGATATATATATATATATATATATATATATATATATATATATATATATATATATATATATATATATATATATACATATATATATATATATATATATATATATATATATATATATATATATATATATATATATATATATATATATATATATATTTATATATATATATATATATATATATATATATATATATATATATATATATATATATATATATATATATATATATATTTATATATATATATATATTTATATAAATATATATATATATATATATATATATATAAATATATATATATATATATATATATATATATATATATATATATATATATATATATATATATATATATATATATATATAGGGTCCGCCATCTAAAGTTTTTTTTTTCAACTAGTGCTTATTTCGTGAATGGTAACACTTAGCTCATGTCTGATTTGACAGATAATTAGTTTTATCCTTCCGCTGAGCGAATATGGTTGTGTATACGCTTGAACAACGCTGGGAAATATTGCGACATTACTTTGAAAATCATGGTAATGTTGCAGAATGTGTGCGAAAATTGCGTACGGTTTTTGGAAGAAGAGAAGCACCGTCAGCTCCGTATGTTCGTTATCTTGTGAAAAAAGTGAAAGAAACTGGCATCCTCATCGATAAACCAAAGCGTGAAAAGCCAAAAACAGTGCGTACACCCGAGAATATCGATGTTGTGGCAGAAAGTGTGCGTGAAGCGCCATCAACATCAATTCACCGTCGTTCTCAACAATTGAACATTTCGGAGACATCATTGAGACGAATTTTGCATAAAGACCTTGGTATGACGCCATACAAAGTCCAATTGGTTCAGGAGTTGAAGCCAACTGACCATCCAATGCGTTTTCGCTTCGCTGAGTGGGCCTGCGATCGACTTACAGAAGATGCCGATTTTGCCAAAAAAATCATCTTTTCGGATGAAGCTCATTTTGATCTTGGCGGGTATGAAACAAGCAAAATTGTCGTATTTGGGGCACAGAAAACCCGCACGCATACATTGAAAAGCCGGTACACCCAAAACGAGTCACTGTTTGGTGCGGATTTTGGTCCAGAGGCATAATTGGGCCATTTTTCTTTGAAAATGAGCAAGGAGTGGCCGTTACAGTCAATGGCGATCGTTATCGGGCCATGTTGAACGGATTTTTGTTCACAAAAATTGAAGAGGAGGATATTAGCAACATTTGGTTTCAACAGGACGGCGCTACGTGCCACACAGCCGAAGCTACACTCGATGTTTTCAAAAAAAATTTCAAAAAAAAAAAGTTATTTGGCGGACCCTTTATATATATATATATATATATATATATATATATATATGTATATATATATATATATATATATATATATATATATATATACATATATATATATATATATATATATATATATATATATATATATATATATATATATATATATATATATATATATATATATATATATATATATATATATATATATATATATATATATATATATATATATATATATATATATATATATATATATATATATATATATATATATATATATATATATATATATATATATATATATATATATATATATATATATATATATATATATATATATATATATATATATATATATATATATATATATATATATATATATATATATATATATATATATATATATATATATATATATATATATATATATATATATATATATATTTATATATATATATATATATATATATATATATATATATATATATATATATATATATATATATATATATATATATATATATATATATACATATATTCGAGTATAAATATGTGTATGTGTGTGTGTGTATATTATTTAATGATGTCACGTGTGTGATGGTTATCCAGCAGTTGTTTTGTAAGCACGTCTTTAACGAAAATTGTTTTGTATCCGTAGAATTATGGACTCGGCTGTAATTAGGTTGTGCTTGACAATGACAGATAATTTGGCAGAAAAATGCTACGTGGACGTCATACCGAGCCAGCGTGGAGGAGGCGGAGTGAATAGAAACGGTAGTGCGTAAGTATGTAAGCACAAACGTACTTCATCACTACACGATCAGAGGCCTTGATTGAAAATAAATCTTTCATAAATTTACCAAGCAATTGTCTTCTTCTTCTTATTGTAGGCCTTGCTGCCTGTTTTTAGCCTCCTGCGACGTCGATTCCCAGCTATCGACCCATCTCTTTGGTGGTCTGCTCGGGAGTCGTTTACCATGGGGTTGGCAGTACAGTGCGATGTGGGGGAGTCTGGGTGGTTACATTCTCCTCACATGCGCATATCATTGTCTCCTTCGTTGCCTTCCCACCTAACGACATCTTCGATCTCGCATATTTCCCTGATCCTGGCGTTTCTTATTCTATCTCGAAGACTCTTATCTGATATGCTTTTTAGAGTCTTCATTTCTGACACTCTAAGCGCGTTTTTTTTGTGGCAGCAGTGTCTGCTCTACTTTCGATTCCATACGTCATGATGGGTCGGACACAAGTTTTGTAGATCTTGATTTTGCTGCCGATCTTCATCTCAGGGTTTGGCGGGAATCAAACCCGCAACGCCAGTTTCACAGTAGAGCGGCCTACCCAACCCAACTTAATGGAAAAAATAGCCTATTAGAAGCGTATTCTAAAATGTAGTTTGCATAGGATGCAACCTTGTAATGTTACTAACATGCATCGGTATGCGTCCAGCGCAGCGTCCAGTATCTACATTTTTTTATTATTATTTACGAACGGTGCCTACGAAATTGCATTTTGTAGCTCGCCGTGCGAGATTTATGATACGGAAAATTCCATCTCCCGATTATTTCGTTCCATGAACTCGCGATAATTCGAGTGGCCAAATTTGGGCGACCAGCCGTAAAAATGCCGCCTAAATTCCTTTCTCTTTTTTATACTCGCACGCTACATAAAAAAAAGCTTTAAAAAATATTATATTCTCACTATGTAGTAGTTTTTAGCGTATTTTAATTAAATTAAACACTTGAATAATCCACTGAATTGAGATTTATTTTTATTTACGACTAGTTTCGAAAACGACAATTGTTTTCATCTTCTGTTTCCTTTTACAAAAAATGTTGTTCCTTAACCCCCCTACCTATATTTATTAACCTATATATACACCTAAATATATTTTTATTCGTTAGTTTTAATTTGTACCAGAAGATGAAAACAATTGTCGTTTTCGAAACTAGTCGTAAATAAAAATAAAACTCAATTCAGTGGATTATTCAAGTGTTTAATTTAATTAAAATAATCATGTCATTCCACAAAGTTAATGCCGAATAAATAAATAATATAGTTTTTAGCGTGACTCCTTAGGGTAGTCAGAGGTGTACAACTCGCACAAGCTAGTACGGGAGTCCAGGAGTGAGTTTTTTAAACATATTTTTTAACTTTTTATAATTTAAATCATAGTCGATGCTATAAGCTACATATTTTCATAAATTAAAAAAAAAAACATTTACACCAGTAAACATGATTTATCGCATCATTGGTAATTTTGACAAAAATCATGTTTTAAACATGTTTTGATATAAATCACGTCATGAATCATGTTTTGTATTGGATATATAGTATAGTATATACTCATATACGACCATACTCCTGGAAAGGTTAAAGGAATAACCCGCAAAGCCTCTATTAGAGGCTTGTCTGCAGTAGGATAGGGAAGGTGAATGTGAAAAATACATAACAAACACCCAGACCAATTGAAAATAAATCTTTCTTGAAATTTATTTGCACTTGGCGGGAATCGAACCCGCGGCGTCAGTTTCGCAGTCGAGCGTCTACCCAACTACGTCACGGCGCCTTACCCCCACCCGATGGTGCATATGTCACTGCATCGTATAGAAGCGGTGTTATCTTGATCGTTTAATGCTTGAAGGAAAGGTGATCAGTCCTGGGCTTCAGTTACCAGTTCAGAGTAATAAAATATTGAATGAATATGTATTGGAGTAATAAATCACCTACATTTATTTATCTTGATCCTGTTATCAGAATGAATTGACAACATTTTGAGTGTGTCCAAATACTTGTTAACAAATCTGGGTTTCTCCACTTAGGGAGTTATTTTACAACATTTTGAGTGTGTCTAAATACTTGTTCACAAAATCTGGATTATCTCCAATTACATGAGTTAGTTTCATATTATTTTTTGACATCTCATCAAAGATGAAGAATCTTTAATGATGATCTTCTTCATCTTTGGTGAGATGTCAAAAATAAAGTTATTTTACATTTTTTGACATCTCAGCATGATGAAATAAAATAAATGTAAACATAATAAGAACTGGTCAAAGTATAAACTTCATGAAAATTGATGACCTGGGTTTCAGGCATTTCTTCTTCGAACCCTTATCCGCACACGATGGTGCATAGGGCACTGCATCATATAAACGATCTTAACACATGTAGGAAAGGTGATCAGCCCTCCGCTTCAGGTACCAGCTCAGGATTATATTGAAAAATATATAATATAAAATAATACGAGTGAAAAAAAACACTTATATTTATTTGACCCTCGCCTGGAAATCGAACCCAGGACCTCCAATACGGTAGACGAGTGCTGACCATGACACTATGAAGACGGTCAGGCATTTCTAAGGATGTGAGAAAATCTGGGCTCGGATCTTACATACAAATAAAAGGCTCTGTACTAAATAAAAGCTATATTAATCCAATCATAGATGTTTGTTGTGAACTCAATCACAGAAAGACATGAAATTTATCATATATAACATCCGAAATTTGAGAAGAGTGGTTGTCAATTATGGGTAGAATGGTGAATGTTACACGTGTGTAAAGTAATCACTTACCGGCCTATGACAGGTTAAAAGCTCAGACTTCCATATTCTTCTTCATCTATGTTAGAATCATCATAAATATTTAATTTTAGTAAATACCACTATTTTTTAAAATCTACTGTGACACGTGTTTTTTGATGCGTTCCGCATAGTTTTCAAACACCGTATGAAATGATGCGGAATGCATCGAAACACGTGTCACAGTAGATTAAAAAAATAGTGGTATTTACTAAGCAAAACATTGATTAAAAGTGGATAGATTTTACCACAAACTGACTACCGAATCAATTAATGAAAATATTTAATCTCTTAGTAAAAAATAAAAAACATTTGGGACAATATTAAAAAACAAATAAAACACCATTTTGTTTTTAGAAAATTATTTTAATGAAAAAAGAAGAAATGTCGGTATTACAGCCAACAACTTAAATTATAAATATTGATATATTTTTTTTAATACATATCAATAAAAATATATTTTCAATTAGTATAAACTTTAAACAATAAAAAAAACTTAAAATAAAGCATTTCAATAATAAACAATAAAATATTCATTTATTATTAGAAGAAAAAGTTTATTTTTTAACTTACAATATTAATTATTAAGAAAAGGTAAAGGCAGTCTTTGTTATTTTAGTTGTAATATTTCTAAATAGCTTTTCAAATATTTAATAAAATAAATCTACTTACGAAACCTATTTGATATTTTAGTAAAGTATTTATACGTATCACGAGAATACTTAAATAATTTTGGCTATGTTTAGTTTACATGCGGAAAGTTTAATCGTGGCTCTATTGCAATTATTAGTAAGCATATTAATTTGAGAAATATTATGTGCATCGGTATGTCACGTCTGTATGAGAAACTTGGATTATACGTACATATTGATAATATGCGTCCCTTCCAGAGAGATACTCCCAGATATTTCATTCAGACATTTGTTTGAATCTTTAAAGTCCAAATTCCTAGCACTAATAAGTTTGGCGGACTCTCCCTTTTTGTTTTAATTACGAGTTTCCTTCAATAAATTTAAATTGTTTTCCAAAAAGTAAATATATCCATTTAAACTTCATATTTTTAAGTAACTTTAGTAGTAGTTTAACTGTAAAATAAAATGTTGAAAGTATGTTACCCAAAAGAAATCCAATTAGTAAATCTTCGACATGACTTGTATTATTTTGTCAAAAAATAAAGAATGTATCGTAATATAATACCACAATAAAGGGGCCTGGAAAAAGTATGGTACAAAAACGGCTCTACCCAAATTATTTTTATAATTCTCATCGCATCGTCTGAGGGTAAGTACAGGTAATTCATCCTTACTCGACCAAAATGCCGCATCAATAATGAAATTGAACATTCAACTGAGAACCATGTTTTTGATATTTTTAACAGTTCATCTCTAGTTTAATGAGGCAAAACACATATCAAACACTACAACTATACTGTTTCGAGTGATTTGTCAGTATGTTTCTACTTCTTTAACATTCAAACTAGTTCTACAACGCAATCGATTAGCTCTGATAATAAATTACGCTGGTTCGTAAAATAAATTTGAGTAATTTGTCGATAAATGAGTGAGCCAGCCGCCTTGTTAGTTAGGAAATTGGACATAAATAGCAGAAGAATAAAGTTTAAAGATCTATTACAAAACTACTAATATAAGAAAATAAATAGATTCGTTATTTAAATTGAATTTGAACTATCTTAAATTAACTTAAAGTAAATATCACTTTAAATACATTAAATAATCTAAAATACACTAATGTATTTTACATCATGGAGATTTAACAGTTTTGCAACATACATGTGTTTCTATAATTTTTTCAAAACGATCAAAACACACTAATGTCTAAATATTGTGCATACTTTTTTTTAATTACTTCTTTGGCCTAATTGTTAAATTGAATTTTAAATATAAAAAAATATATATTTATTTATTCAAAACATAAATTTCTCAAACGCATACCTAATGGCACAATAAAAAATTGTTGTTTTTTTTAAAGTTATTAGTAACTGTATTCAAACCTAATATTATTTCATATAATAACAAAGAACACCATACCTAATATAAAAATGCATTTATGACCTAATCGAACCTCGATGGATTAAATCATATTACTAAATTAATCTACGGAGGTTTGTACATCATATTTGAACACATTGAAACTCTACTATCGACGACTGCGGACGTGCAGTCGAAAAATGCAACAAAAAGCGAGCCATAAATGCATCTTTTAACAAAATAAAAATCCAACTATATTAAGTCGACGTATCACATACATATAAGATGGTACGGAATATTTTTTTTATTAATTAAAGCGACGAAAGGTCCTTAAAGCGAATTTTACTACAAAAAAGTATAAGGGCAAAATAAAACTAATCTCTGCAAAAGAGGGCTAATTGCAATAGGTGACATAGAGGAAGAATATCTAACTACGAGAACAACTTGCCTTATCCCATTTTACTATGTAGTCGAGTCTAAAAAGCTAAATGCCAAAACAAAGATAGAATTCCGCTTTCAACCATTACCATCGTAGCAATCTACGTTTGACTAATCGCAGATTATCCAAACGCATGCAAATTTTTATAAGTGGATACAAATTTGAAATATTTAAAACAGAATGTACACAATTGCAAAGGGCCCGCCTTTCAAATAAAAACGAAATATAGTATTTTTTTATAGAATAACAAAACCATCTCAGTCGAGACAAAAAACTAAGTACCGGACTAAAGCATGCTACTTATTCAGACCTTTCTATGCAAAGAGTATTAAAAAAATAAGAAAATGAGTCACAATGTGGCCGGCAGACGCGCAAACGCAATCAACAGAAAGTACGCAGGATATTGCGTACTTCAGTAGATGTTAATCAAAATCAAAAACGTTCAAATGAAAAAATGGGCGTGTGCGGCAACCACAATTGACGTGCTTTAGTAAAAAATTATGCGGCAATCTGTTCCGCGTTCTCGTTTCGCGGCTTCGCCAACTGCACTATCAACTTGTTGGGCAGAACTGGCTCTTGGGGCGTTGTCGTTTCTTCCGGGAGACTTGACGGGTAGAGCGTCAGATTGGCCAGCGATTCCAGGATCGAGTCGGAATTCGACTGGACATCTCCCTCTCCTTGCGTTTGCTAAAGGAAAAAATAACATCATCATTCAAGCTGTGAAAATTAATACCAGGAATAAATATGAAGTTTTGCCGTATGCGTGTTAAAAAATAGACTTACAGTTGGCGATGTTGGCGGCTTAGAAAAGTGCAGGTAGCAATATCCGTTGAATCCCTAAAAACATTTTATACATTTAAATGAAGAAAACTCATAGGATTGATGCAAATTTTTATGAGGCTGAGCCCTTGAGGTAGTATTTTATAGAAATGGCGCTGCATAAATCACACAAAATAATTATTGTTCTTAAAATTGACACAATTGATTCAATGATATCCTCGTGTCTTATATCAGTGCTCCGCAACCGGTGTGCCGTGGCGCAGTGGTGTGCCCAAGCCAAGGATACAGGTGTGCCGCGGTCAAATTAATGTATTTGACATCTTAACATTTTATAATTATTCGTCATATATGTATTTAATACACAATGACAAATTAATTTGAATAATTTTGTCTATTTTTCGAAATGTAGTAAAGAATGATTATTGTAACAAAATAATATTTCAATTGTCTATATTTTTAGCTTTTGGTATGCCGCAGAGCTCTAAGAAGAATTTTGGCGAGTCGTAGGTGGAAAAGGGTTGTGGAGCACTGTCTTATATTATCAATATAACAAATGTGACAATTTATTTATACTAAGGACGGGTAAGGCATTTTTACTCGTTCGGTCGATTGATGCTTAAGGATGGGAAGGGTATTTTTACCTTCTGCGCCGGCCTCATCTCAAATTTAGAATAGAATGAATTATTTAATGTTTTTATATGAAAATTATGTAGCAATCTCTTTGTTGAAGTCTAAACAATATGTGCACAATGATTGAATCACGTCATCAGCGATCCGCAGGCATAAAAAAACACCCGCCTTTAGTGTGTTGATAATGTAGTGTAATCGAAATCATATTATTATCACAGAAAACACATCAATAAAATATAAAGTGGTTTACACGCACCCAGAAGATGAAAAGTTAATATTAACTTAGTATAGTGAAAGCTTACTAATTCAAAATTGAAAAGATTGAGAAATAAAAGAAAAAACATTTTAATTTTCAAATTAGCAATTTAAAAAAAAAATCATTCAATAAAAAACTAACCCCTAATGCAACCGGGAAATTGATTGTGGAATAAAGAGGATACTATACCTTCCATGTAATGATGCTGGGCTTCACACTGCGTTCCTGCAAAGCCAGCCTCAAATCCCGAACACGCATATTCTTGCTTATGTTTGTCAACTAAAAATAAATAATAAATTAGTCAAAGTGAAATAAAACAAGTTTTATTTGTTTTTTTATTGTACATTATTGTAACAAAAAAATTACTACAAATGTCATATGTATGACTTACGTGATACATATCAACTATAACTCAAATAATTTTCATAGACTATTAATTTTTCCGCCTCCATAGTGTAGTGGTTAGCCCGCTAGGCCACCATGCTGGAGGTCCCGGGTTCGATTCCCGAGAGGGTCAAAATAAATATTAGTGATTTTTCAGTCTAATGTTTATTTAATATGACCCTGGACTGGTACCTGAAGCAGAATCACCTTTCCTTCATGTATTTAATGATCAAGATAACACTGCTTCTATACGATGCAGTGCCCTATGCACCATTGGGGTGCGGATAAGGGTTAGAAGAAGATTAATTTTACTATTTTTTTATGATTTTCAGACATTATAAATAGGATAAATTTTTTTTTATTTATGGAAATTCCACATCTAACTTGTTTGCTAGCTGATTCAATTCACCACATTTTGACTAAACGTCAAGACATTTCCTAGGTTTTCAGGACAGGACTATAACACGTACCATCAAAGAGCAAATCTCTCTTAGGACATCTATTTGGCATCATTTGCCATCATCATGCCTTCGTACAAACATTTTACTTGTGCAATGTGGTCACATTGTATTAGGACGACACCTAAAGGTGGAGACTGACCGGAGCATTTCGTCGTAACGTAACGCGTTATGATGCGAGCATTCAGGCAGTCAGTACAGCGAGCCGAACGCTCCATCCATAGTTTCGGATGCTCGGTGATGCTCCCCGCAAGCGATGTTACGACGAAATGCTTCCGTCAGTCTCCACCTTAAGGTTCACCATTCTGCTGCCCATTACTAAATATCCATATTGCATACATTTTTGAGATTTGTATAAATGCAGTATTGGTGGATTCTTTTCACATGCTAGTTCTCATTTCATAGATTTGGAAGTATTGCCGATAGTGGCGCCATAAGTTGATAAATTTGTGAAGTATATATAGCTTACTAGGCTGAGATTAAATTTCTACCTTTATGGAGAAGTCGATTGGTATTTTGGGTTTGCGGATGGGTTTTCGCTTTCTAGCTGTTGTCGTGTCGGGAGACATATTCCCGCCACTTTCTGCCCCGCCCTCCATTTCTCCTGGCAACAAATAAAACAATTATTAGATAAATAAATTTATTTTTTTATTAATCGATTCGGCAGTCACTTTGTGGTAAAATCTATTCATTTTTAATTTAACTTTTACTTAGTAAATACCATTATTTACCAACAAGTTTTTTAAACTTTTTATTTAGTACATATAGATTTCATCTTAATAGCGGTAATTACTAAGAATAACTTACATTAAAAAAAAATACATAAATTTATTACTGTAGAACCTAGATTATCCAGACTGATTTAAGAGGGGATTATTTTTATTCTACTATTTTAGTCCGCCTCAGTAGTGTAATGGTAAGCGCGTTTGGCTACCGTGCTATGGGTCCCGGGTTTGTTAGGTAAGTGATTTTAACAATATAAATTAAATATCTCTAATAAATATTATAATCAATTAGAGGTATGCGAAATGCGGCTACATCGTAGAATGCTATACATTCCATGAACTGATATTGTTAGCAATGCAAATGTGCTCCAAAGAGCAAGAGCAGGGAGACAGTTGCTGACTGATAAAAAGGTACAGAAGGTGTCCTATCTGGGGCATGTGCTAAGAGGAGAGAAGTACAAGCTATTGCATCTAATCATAAAAGGAAAAATAGAGAGTCGACAATGTGTGGGCAGAAGACAGATCTCCTGGCTCCGGAAAATACGAGATTGGACATGAATTGGGACCGTCGAGACGCTGTTTAGAGCTGCCAAAGACAAGGACAATTACTCTCAAGTGATAGTCGACGTCAGGAGGATCTGACATGACACGTAGAGAATAAATATTAATATTACCCTAAGGGCGTTTGTCCACTACACGGAATTACACAGAATTTTACCGTCCGGTACGTCAGTTAGCGTTTTAAAACGACGATTGGCTTGTGCTTTTCGCTCACTCCTTTCGAGAACGTCATAAATAAAAAAACTTGATTATTCAGGAGAACGTTTTTAAAGTTTAAAAATATAAAACAATTTATTAAAAATAAATATGAAGCCACTAATTGAACTTTTTACTGTGCAACAGATCTTTTTAGGTAAAACCTGAAGGTTTTTTCTCCATTTGAAAAATAACTAGTTTATATAAAAAAAATTAAACAATACCTTTTCTTCAAAATGCAAAAACAAAACTTTCTACCCTGTAGCGGGTAAATATTAAGTTAAAATTATGCCCCTTTTGCTGGAATATAGTTCATTTTCTGGGCGTTCCGAAAACATGCACAACTGAAAATTGGCGATTTTTGATTTATGACGTTCTTGAAAGGAGTGAGCGTTTTGTCCATCTTTTTTCGGATCGGTGCTCTTGATCGGTGCGTGAACACATTGCGCGTAAAATTTGATCACGCTAAACTGTCGTAGTCGCTTATATTTGGCAAAACCGGACTGCCGGACGGTCAAATTCCAGGTTGGACAATCGCCCTAAGACTGGCACCTGATCGCTGCTTTCATGCATCTAACAATCAAGATAGCACTGTTTTTATATGATGCAGTTCCGTACAGGATAAGGATTTAGAAGAATTGGGGATTAAGAAGATGAAGAAAAAAAAATACAGGCAATTTGGGAAAAAAAGGAGAGAGTGAGCATAAAAAGTGAAAAATTGAAAGTTATAATAGAAGTATAAAAATGAACATACCCTTTTCATTGGTGGATCTCCTCTGGCGGTTGAACCTTCTCGGGCCGCGCTGTCTGCGGTTGTTTTCGCCTCCCTCGACATCGCCCATCTGAAAATTTAAATTTACGAATCATCATTATCGACGAGATAAATCACCAATTAAAAATCGTTTTTTTTGGAAATTCAGTGAGATGTGAGGACGTCTAAACGCCTTTACAAGCATTAGTCTACCTTGCCTTCATCTAAGTAACGATCGAGATAAGACTACGTCAGTACGATGCAGTGCCCTATGTAACACTGGGTGCGGATAGGGGTTAGAAGAAGAAGAAGGGTTAAATAATGCAGATGGGTTGGGTAAAATACCTCATTGGGTTCGCTTTCGCTGAAGTTGTTGTTGCGGTAGTTTCGGCGCCTCCTATTGCCCGCATTCTCATCCTCTTTCCTCAACTCGCAGGTCTCTCCAGCTCTGTAAATTGATATAATGTTAATAAAATTGTTCATAACTTTTGTATGAAAGATGAATTCTTTACAACTTTTTAACTTCCACAGTACACCGTTAGCTTTTTCCGGCACACCATAAGAGTCGCCCATTTCTGCAAGTAGATGCCAAGGTTCCCGGTGATCTCCTTTTAGTAGCGCGCAAGTCATCTTCCGTGGCCATTGTGCCGCTACGCCAGTTACAGCAGCTACTTGCGATGTACTTTTTTTCCTCGTTTTCAGATACTTAGCAGAGCTAACATTACAAAATTGTTACATTTCAACTTCAACTATGGTCAACAAAAGCATCATTTGGGAATATTTATACTTTTCCTGTTTTTAAATCACATTTTGATATGGTGTACAAAATACATATCACCGGTGCATGTGGAAGTTTTTAGCATCATAAGAGAAAGGTTCAACGTGTCAAAAGAAATGGAGAATCTGTTGGGTACAGACATTGGCCAGAGTCAAGCCATCTAAGCGTAGTTCCTGGCGAATGGACTCGTTGGTGCTTCTAAGTGTCCATGGAATTCGGAGCATGCGCTTCCAACACCACATTTCAAAGCGTCAATAGCGTCGACAGGCGCTGTAGTGTAGTTGGGTAGCCGCTCGACTGCGAAACTGGCGTCGCGGGTTCGCGCCATTTGTAAAATGAATTCAAGAAAGATTTTTTTCAATAGGTCAGGGTGTTTGTGATGTATTTTTCACATTTACCTTCCCTATACTTGCTATCCTACCTGCAGACAAGCATCTAAAATAGACACTATGCGGGTTATTCCTTTTAAAAAAATATATATATATATATTTTTCTGCTGCTTTTATGTGGTGTATTTTCATATGGTGTACAAAATGCACATCACCGGTAGTTTTTAGCACCGCAAGGGAAAGGTAGATAAGATTTCAGGACTCACTCGATGAGCTTCTCCCTCTTGGTGTTGAGCAGGGTGGTGTACTTGAGGAAGCGGGGGGAGATGAGCTCCCACTTGATGAGGGCGGGCTTCACCTTCTCGGGAGTGGTCGGGATGGCCTGCGTCGGGGTGACAATCACGTCCACGGGGACGTCGTGCTCGCCAAACAGGTCCGACGGGAAGGTCTCGAATACCTGCCAAATTGGGGTTACGTTAGCATGTCCTGCCTTAACAGACCTTAAAAATAATTTACTGTTCCTTAGTATTATCTTTATTAAGATATGGAATTAAGTCTTGGGGACATATGACGAAAACAAATTTTAAAATGGTTCAAAATCTGCGATATTCCATAGTCAAAAATATTGTGCCCAGTCATATATATAATCAAAGGGACAATCCAATCTTGATGTATAAACTTTAAAAATTACTGCCGGTACGTGGAATATTGTGGATGAGTATCATCGTTGAACAACAAACTAGACAAAAATATCGAAATCCTTTAGTACACAACCATGATACACGATTTACACACAACAAAGGTTTGATAGTCCCAATAATTAACAATAAATATGGGAGTTGAACACTGCAATATATCGTTCCGAACATTTTTAATTTGTTGCCAACGAATGTTAGAGGTCAAAATAAAATATGGAACAAAGGCAAAATAAAGGAATGGGTAAACGATCAAGAGTTAATTTTATGAAAATTGTAAAATGTTTATTTTCTTAATTTTTTCCTCTTTTTTGTGTCTATATTAGGTTAATATCGTTAAAAACAATAAAAGATGTATTAAAAAAGAACTCCACCGACAAGACACACAAGTTGGCTTGGTGGGTCTCTGCATTTTTTTAAAAATATGTTTAAAATTGTGATTTGTGATTGTGTACGGTAGCCCAGCGTGCTGACCATTACACCACGGAGGCGGAAATAAAAAAGAAATCACTAAGACCAAATGTCTTTTACAAGATTCAAGTCAATAAATTCATTGGGTCCGAGTAGGATAAACAAAACAGTGAAATGAAAACAATTCTGTATAATAATTCCATACCTGATAATCATGGACAGTGGTGAATATGGGTGTGTCTGCCGTGACCACATTCAAGTCCCTCAACAGTGAATACGAGAGGTCTTCATGTCCTGTGGAAAAGTGACGACCCTTCAATAAACTGAACTTCCCACTTACACAAAAAGGCAGGGGTTGAAAACCATGATTTTACTTCTTTTTCTTTCCATGTTCGCTCCCTAGGTGGAGCTTATGGCCAACACGAGACGTTTCCAAGTCACTCTGTCACGCGCCATCTCCTTGGCTTCCTCCCAGGTCAGTCCGGCGTCTCGAAGTTCCACTGAGTATAGTCAGTGAATGGTCTTCAGCGGCCTTCCGGGGCGCCGGAATCCTCGGGGTTGGAAGAAGAGACATGAGGGGTGGCATTCTAAGGACATGTCCTAACCATGTCCACCTTCTCCTCTTTAGGACTTCCAGTATGAGGGGCTGTTGTGTTTTTCTCCTCACATCGTCATTCCTCACATCGTCATTCCTGACGAAGTCATAGCACTTTATACCCAGTATTCGCCTCAGGCACCTATTTTCAAAACTTAATAGTTTCTTGCTTTGAGCTTTGGTGAGGTGCCACGACTCACATCCGTACAGCAACACTGTTAGGAAGCAGGTGTTAAAGAGACGGCACTTGGTTTTGTTGAGTAAAGCAGTGAGTCCCAGACATTGCGCATTTTATTAAATATGGCTACTGCCATTCCGAGCCGTACGTTCAGTTCCTTCTGGACACTAGCATCCTCAAATTTGATTTGATTTTACATAAGGTTTTTTTTTAATGAATTTTAATTGAATGCATTTAAGTAGTGTATTAAAATAAAGTGCCAGGTCGCTAATCCGGATCCCCCCTAATCCGAAAGCACTGTAATCCGAACTATTTTGTGGTTCTGCCTTTTGCCCCCGTTTTGGTGACATGTTCTTGAACGTATTGAAACACGCTGCATCATTCTATCACCAGTCAGTTGTTCTCGAATTGGAATTATGGAATTGATGGTTTTGAGACGAATGCGTGATTAAGCCCTTGAACACCAGGTTCGTTGGTTCAAAAGAAAATATCAGATTTTGAAAAATATTCATTCAGTAGCTAAATAAAAATGTAAAATAAAATACAAAAATTCTCTCATTTTTCTTAACACACCCAGTAATCCGAACGACCAGCTGCACGATTTATATTCTGATTAGTGAGCTGGCGCTGTAATACATTTGTACATTATTTAAGTAGAAATGCGAAAATCCATTTCTGTAATAAAATATATAAAAAATCTCGCTGTCATAAATCCACTACTAATATACATTATATAAAATCATGGTTTTCAACCCTTGCCTTGTTGTGAATATAACATGATTATGTCGGTAACAACAAAACCCGGTCACTGGTCGAATAAATTATAAGCGGAAAAAGGTATACAGTCGTTTTATAACATAAAATACAGTTCCACCAGGAAATGCCAGTACAAAACTTAAATTGGAACTAACTAACTAACCATCACGCCGCTTCCCCGAAGGGGTAGGCAGAAAGAATAGAACGCCACACCACTCTGTCTTTGCAAACATTCTTCGCCTTTTCCACGTTCATGCATCTCCTCATACATACACGCCGATTGTTACGACTCCTAACCTGACCACTTTCAAGTACAGTAGAATCGCGATATAAGTAATCGCGATATATCGAAAAATGACGTATATCGAAAAAAAAAAACGAATTTATTCCCTAAAACTAATTTTTCATACAAAAAAGCATTTATATAACGAAATCCCGTTATTATGTATAACAAAATCACTTTTGTCCCGTACGAAAAAGTGCCAATACATTTAAGTAAATTTATAACAAATAAAAAATGTTATGATAAAAATATTTCAAAGCCGCGCCGCCACGGCGCCCGGCGCCGCGCGGAAATAAAAAATGTTAAGATAAAATTATTCAAGCCGCGCCGCCGCACCATATGCGGATGGTTTTATGGCGATTTTTAAAAGTAATTCAATACAATATCCCATCAGCTTGAGTAATTAGTAATTAGAGTCAACGAGTCAGTGAAATGATTTACTTTAGCAATAATAATTCTTTAGTTGTGTCGCCTACTTTCAAAATCCGCTAGATCCAGTTTTATAAGATTTTAAAATAAATACTCTATCGGAATGCCAGTTGTGGTTTTTATTGTTCAAAATTTTTAAATACTTGAAAACTCCGCTAAAAAATACTTAAAAACAGCGTTGTATTTCAAATTCCGATATATTCATGAAACTTGCCATATCGGTCAATCAGAGAGCGGACGTCATTATCGATTTGTGTCTCGTGTTTTTTTTTGAGTACTGAAAAACTTTCCAAAAAAATGGGAAAATTTTCTATTTTAAAATATTTTATATAAAGATAGACAAATCTTTGAAACATAAATGTTATCCGGAGAATTTGGATTTTTTTTGTAAAATCGACTTATATGGATCTGGCGGATTTTGAAAGTATGCGACGTAGTTATAATCTCTCTTCTTATTTCAATGAAATTATTTCTGTAGGCCATAAAAATTCTCAAGTATATTCTCTCCCATAATCAGTCCACCTGCTTATCTCAATGGTAGACAATAATAATTCTCAAATTACAATCCATCGTTTTATCTCAATGAAATGATTCTGTTGACAATAATAATCCTCAAATTGCATCCGTCTTTTATCTACATCGTAAGGGCATTTGTCCACTACACGGAATAATTTTACCGTCCGTCCGACACGTCAGTTTGCGTTTTAAAACGACGATTTTACGATCGAATTTACGCGCAACGTGTTCACGCACCGATCAAGAGCTCCGATCCGAAGAAAGATGGACAAAAGCACAAGCCAATCCAAGCCAATCGTCATTTTAAAACGCTAACTGACGTGCCGGACAGTAAAATTACACGGAATTTCGGGTAGTGGACAAGTGCCCTAAGTGGGGCGTAGTGTCGGGTAAGACAATCTGCACACTATTGGACTAGCGGAGTAACGTGTTACGACGTACGACATGCATGCATACTTACAAAGCACGCCACACGCGCAAACACAGAAACGTTTGTGTATTTTTACGATTTTATGTTAGGATTTGATTCCCGATTTTTTTACAAATTATTTATTTCCGTCGCTGCAAATGAATGACATTATGAATAACATTTACCAGGCCCAACATTACAAAATTGTTTTATTTAAACTTTAAATATGGCCAATAAAAGCAACTAGGAATATTGAATATGACGGACAATTGGACAAATACGAATTTGTCCGTTTTATACGGATTTTGAAGGAATAAAGAGATCAAACGGAATTTGAAGGATTATAACGGAATTTTAACGGATTTTAGGAATTTTTTTGCGAAAAAAAATTCATCGCGTAAATTTTGGAAAAAAAATTTTCTTCGCCGTCTCGTAATTTCGCAATCTCAATATCGAAAACTACTCTTTGACGTCTGACAACACTGGCCGTCAGTAGCGCGCAAGCCGTTCTCGTTCTCGGCTTTGGCGACTACTTGTGATATTATTATTATTATATTTGATGTTATTATTCTCCTTTTTAGATACATATTTACCAGACCCAACATTACAAAATTGTTATATTTCAACTTTAAATATGGCCAGTAAAAGCAACTATGAATATTTACGTTTTTCCTGTTTTAAAATCACATTCTCATATTGTGTACAAAATACATACGAGTATCATCGATTCCCGCGGCACTTTTATCACCGTAAGGTTAATAAGAAAACTAGTGAAAATATGTAGGTATTCAGTTCCCTATGGCCCCCTTCCTCCTTTGTTTGCAGAACTTGCGATCTTTTTGAAAAGCCGCGCAACATTTTTTGCAACGGCGCGCAACATATACATACTAAGTATGATTTAAAAAAATTCGTTATATGTGGGAATTCGTTATTACGAATTAATATTTTTTGGTCCCTTGGATTTCGTTATATCGCGATTCTACTGTATTTGGCATACCTGATCGTGTCATGTTTTTCTCGGTCTTCCTCTTCTTTTCCCAACTACTTAATTCGCATCATAAATTTGTTTTACCGTTCTTTCCTCACTCATTCGCTCTACATGTCCAAACATCTCAACACACCTTTCTTAATTATTGGACTTGTAAGTAATGCAGTTAAATTACTCACCGCTGCCAGTCCCTATGCGGAATCCTTCCTTGGAAACAACGAGTGATGTGAACACCAACAGGTCCAATGTGTACTGCTCGCTAGGGTCTGTAAGGTGAGATTTCAATGTTCAAAACGTGCGACAATAATCAATTTAAAAGTCTCCATAAACATACATATAAACATAATTGAATCGGGCAATTTTGTGGTAGCTTGCATTGGGCACATAAAAAAATTCAAAAACACATAACTCAAATCAGGCAATTATTAAATACTTAGCACAGAATCATACATAGATTGAGAGAACGATTAAAGTTTTTATTTTTATTGAAATCAGTACTCTGTGGTAGTTCATTTACCATGATTTTCACAATTATTAGGCGATTTTTGAAAACTTAGTACAGTGAAACCTCGATCTATCGTTCCTTGAATAATCGTTTTCCCTGATGTGTCGTTTATTTCTTCTACCCCGAATTCATTTCATACAAAAGTAGATCGCATCGATCGTTTCTATCCACCATTTTACCGCATAAATAATATAAGAATACTTTTCTTTAAAATGCAAAAACAACACTTTCTGCCCTGTAGCGGGTAAATATTAAGTTAAAAATATGCCGCTTTTGATGGGATATAGTAAAATTTCTGTGCATTCCCAAAACATGCACAACTGAAAATTGTAAATTTTTGATTTATGACATTGTTGAAAGGAGTGAGCGACATGTTCAGGATTACATTTGGCATTAGACCAGGAGGCAGCATACGTGTGATTATAATTTTCGTGTTTTACAAGTTGTTTATTGCTTTTAAGTGTTTTTTTAATGAGACGGTGCGAAAAGTATAAAAAGAGTTATTACAATTTGTATGATGTACAGAAGACAATTCCGAGAAACAGTCATTTGACCTCAGTCAAATGGAGTCAGACAAGAAAAATAATTGTTGGGTAGTATATCCAAAATAAAACAAGGTTTGTTGGATTGAATTCTCCATTTATTTACGGATGTGTTAATACGTGACGCGTTTCGTCTTCTTAGGACATTATCAAACACTAAGAGTGTTTGATAATGTCCTAAGAAGACGAAACGCGTCACATATTGACATATACATAAATAAATGTAGAATTCAATCCAACAAACCTTGTTTTATTTTGGATTCAATTCAATTTCAATTCAATTCAATTTATTCAATAATTAATATATACATTACAAACAAACATTTAAGGCGTTTACATAAAAAAAAACACATTAAAAAGTAAGCAAGAAGACTCTTGTTAAATGTGTAGAAGAATCCCGCATCGGAAAACTCCTTCGGACACATGGAACAGATCAATATCCAATGTGATATTGTTCAACATAGCGGTAGCTCTTCCTACAGGCATAACCATCGGCAGATTGGTCCTGTGTATAGGAATGTGAAACAATCTATGCCGACGCTGTCTTAGGTAACTAGTTACATATTACTAGTGGATATATTACCCAACAATTCAGTATGGAACTGTACCAACTGTCTGCAGTTACAATAAATAAGAGAAATAATATTAGCAGAAAGTAGGAGGAATCAGTATTACCTAGTTTAGTTCCGTACTGTTCCAATCCAGGACGGATGACAACAGTCTTCAGGTCCGGTTTGTTCTCTCCCTCGGGAAGGTCGATTCGCATGATAAATTCGCTGCGGATTTTCGGCAACAGCACATACAATTTTTTGCCATCTTCTAAACAGGCCATCCTATAAAATGAAATTATCCACTGTTAACACATTGTAGTCGGGCGCTTCGAACAATAGTCTCTAGCCTATAGCGGATGTTTTTCGCGATTAGCGCAAAAATATATCGTTTCTTAAAATTGACACAATTTCTAAACCAAATAATATTTTCGATTGAAATTTACAAGGAAATAATATATGATATTTGATCATCAAAAATAAAATAAAAGCATAATTTTTAATTAAGTATTCCGTATTTCACAATTTTAGAAGCATTGTAAACTCTAAAAAATAGTCTTCCTCTCCGAGGTAGACTCTTTAGATCCGAAATTCAAGTAAAATCACTGTGGGTCATTAGTTTTTGAATCTTTAGATCCGAAATTCAAGTAAAATCACTGTGGGTCATTAGTTTGCGAATTTTTTTTATCCGAAATTCAAGTAAAATCACAGTGGGTTATTAGTTTTCAAATCTTTATTTCCAAAATTCAAGTAAAATCACTGTGGGTCATTAGTTTGCGAATCTTTAGATCCAAAATTCAAGTAAAATCACTGTAGGTTATTAGTTTTCGAATCTTTAGAATGTTAATTTAATTTTTAAAAAAAATTACTGACAATAATTTTTGTTTTCTGATAATCAAGTATTTTTTTGTATTTTATATTAACACTACTATTCTAGTTTTACTTATAATACCTATACCCTTATACCCTTTACATGACCTAAATTATATTGTATACCCACACGCAGGCCATGCCTTTGTGGGATCTTTTTTTTGTATTTATATTTATATTTTATTCATATTTTTTTGTATTTGAATTTGTGTCATGTAATGCAAAAGAATTAAAAATAAAGAAAAAAAAATAAAAATGATATTCAAGTAAAATCAGTGTGGGTGACAAGTAGTATGTAAAGTATAGTTGACCTGATGGGTTCGTGGGTTCGGTCCACAGAGACCAGCACGCTGGTGGCCCGCTTGTACTGCTCGAGCTGGCGCAGCACCTGCACCACGTCCTCGGTGCCCCTGTAGCCGGGCACCCGGTTGAAGGGGTTGCGTGACGTGGTGACCACCTTGTTCTTCTGCAGCAGCTGCCAGGCCTTGTTGCGGTACGAGTGCTTGGTGATGGAGCCGTCGTCGGTGGCGGTGGAGCGGCGGTAGCGCGGGTAGCGGCGGTTGAAGGAGCGCTGCTGCTTGTGCTGGCGCCCGTTGGTCTCGCCGTCCCCGTTCTGGATTATACGAAGGCGTAATAATAAATATGGCATTAATTGATTCGGCAGTCACTTTGTGGTAAAATCTATTCACCATGTTTATGAAAAAATACCTATTCTTGGATATAACGAGTAACGGTTATAACGAGCAAATTCAGTCGGTCCCGTCTTCCTCGTTATATCCGAGTTCGACTGTATTTAAAAAAAAACTAGTTATTATTTTACGGCACTGCATATTTATAAAAGAATGCCCTTTATCGACTGTTTTATTGGACAAGTATTGAAAATAGATAACATTGTTATTAAGTTTTGATATTGATTAAAGGAACTTGTCCAGAAAAACTTCCTCTAAATATACAATTTTATTCTTAGAAAAGAAAATAGCATTGCAAGTCAAATATGAATTTTATTTACAACATTTTGAGTGTGCCCAAATACTTGTTCACAAAATCTGGATTATCTCCAATTACAGGAGTTACCCTCATATTATTCTTTGACATCTCACCAAAGATGAAGAAGAATATGGAGGTCTGGGCATTTACGGGTGATGCCATCTCACCAATAGATATCTCCAGTGAAGTTCTAGTGATTCAAGAACAAGGTATCTAAATTGGTTCATATATATAGAACTTCCAAGAATTTGAGTAGTGTGGTTGTCAATGGGTAGAATTGGTGAATGTTACACGTGTGTAAAGTGATCACTTAAACCAGCCTATGACGGTAATCAGCCCCGTAAATGCCCAGACTTCCATATTCTTCTTCATCTTTGGTGAGATGTCAAAGAATCATATTGATTTTATTTATTTATTCCTTACCTCGATGTTCTCACTCTCGCTGTGAGTGGCTCCGTTTTGCTGGGACCGACGGGGACCTGACCTCCTCCCCCGGAAGAACCTCCTTGGCCTTCCATTTTGCGCTTCGTAATCGCTCTCCAATTCCGACTCGGCTTCCTTCAGGGCGCAGGGTTTGCCAGATCTATTGATCATAAAAGGTAAACATGTTACTTCTATCAATACATTGTCAAGAGCTGTTGTATGTAAACATTTTGTTTATACATATTTATACAAACATTACCTGCCCTGTAACTAAAAAAATGAACTCTTAACCTTTAAATAACTCTTTTCTGTTTAAAACCATATATGTATTTTTTTCAAGCTTATTTTTCAATAGAAAAAGGGTATTTTAGGCATAATGTTCAATTACGTCAAATGTTACCTGTGTTTAAAGAAAATTAAGTTGCAATTTATCGTATATTGGGCCTTGATAAGAGTAATGTGCCAGGTTGTGGTCCCGTGGTTAGTGTCGCAGACTATCGAGTCAGAGTTTCTCTGTTCGAACCCACTCTACCACAATGTGATACCCATTTCTAATAATGAATCACTTAGGCCCACAGAAATAGTATGAAATCCAAGAATTTTTATAAATAGTATTTACACAAATATTTTTCATTAAAATTTCAAAAAATTTTGAAAATCCATATTATCCTTTGAGCAAGGACCATTAATACATGCATTGATGAGGATCATACATATCGTAGTCATACAGGAGAAAGTGATCAAGAACATTGTTTAACAAAAATGTGATCATTGACTATTTGCTATCTTACTAGCTTAATATTGCCCTGAAAAAATCCCAAAGGATTTTAAACTTGGAAGCATAATACATTGACTTAAAATATTTAAAAAAAGTAAAAATGACTAACTGCATTGATGTTTATTTTCTTGCCAAGCAAAAGTGACTTAAATGGCCTGCCTGAACATTTTACATTTTGGTAGTTGGTCACTTTCTCCTGTACGACTACGATATTTAAACACTTACTCAATTTCCTTATCTCTGTAAGTAGACAGCAAGTTGACGTTTTTGAGCCTTCTCTCGGAGATGAGGTTCCACATGATTCCGGGCGGGCGATCTGCCTTCCTGTTGGTGCGGATGACCTGCGTCGGAGTGACTATCACATCCACGGGGAAGTCGTGGACGCTCATGATGTTAGCGGGGATCGTGTCCATTACCTATTGAGTGAAACGATACTTTTATGGAAACATCTATCAGGAACTAAAACCCTGCTCATGAAAAAACAATGTCTTCTTCTGTGCTCTCAATCTTGTGGATTGGTTTGCAGCAACAAATGACATCTCCTTCGCCATTCCAGTCTATTATGAGCCACACTCTTCAGCTCCTCATACGTTGAACGGCTCATATCCTCAATACAAGTCGTGTCTTCTGGCGTTTGTTCACTCTATTACCAGGTGCAGGAAACCCTCCTGTCTTAACCGATCCATTAGGTATGTCTCTTTGAGATAGTTGCGAGTAGGTGCCTTCTTTCTTCGACCATACCGTACGTATATAAGGTACCGTTGTACCTTGTAGCCATAAAGTAACATACATATAATGTTATACTTCCAATTCCCATATCGCTCACTCCTTTCAACAACGTCGTAAATCAAAAAACTTGATTTTTCAGATCGTTTTTAAAGTTTAAAGATATAATAAAATGTATTAAATATAAATATCAAGCCACTTATTGAACATTGTACTGTGCAACAGATGTTTTAAGGTAAAACCTGGATGTTTTTTCTCCATTTGAAAAATATTTAGTATATTTAAAAAAATCATTCAATCATTCATCAATCAATACCTTTTCTTCAAAATGCAAAAACAACACTTTCTGCCCTGTAGCAGGTAAATATTAAGTTAAAACTATGCCGCTTTTGCTGGGATTTAGTACATTTTCTGGGCATTCCGAAAACATGCACAGCTGAAAATTGTCAATTTTTGATATATGACGTTGTTGAAAGGAGTGAGCGATATCTGCACACCTTATCAGTGAAATAATTGCTGTTTAAACTCCCAACATGTCACATTTAAAGCTTAGCATACACCTGAAATGTGAACAAGTAGTGCTCCGCCCTCCGATGCCCAGTCGGAACGCCCAAACATAATCAATCGCAAAGCCATACCAAGTTATGATCTTGCTGGATATGCGGCTTAAGAATTTGCCATGCCTGATCATGTATTATGTATCATCATTTTATCGTTTGTCCAAATTATATTTGGATATTAATATATATTTTTTTTTAATGCTTATCTTAAACTATGATATTTTCTCATTAATTGATTCGGCAGTCACTTTGTGGTAAAATCTATCCATTTTCAAGTAAAGTTTTACTTGGTGAATACCACTATTTTTTTAAATTTTCTGTGACACGTGTTTCGATGCATTGCGCATCATTTTCAAACACTGTATGTGAAACTAATTCTAAATTTTAGAGTTGGGTCCTTGGGACGTTGAAGGTTGAAGAGAATAAGGAACAGCTCCTACCCCCTCCTCTAAAATTTTGAATTAGCTTCACATACGTGTTTGAAAATGATGCGGAATGCATCGAAACACATGTAAATCGATTTTAAGAAATAGTGGTATTTACTAAGTAAAATTTTAATTAAAAATATGATATTTTCAATACAAATAACTGACCTGAGCATCGTGCACAATGGTGACTATGACAGTATCCGGAGTGATGGCCTTCAATTCCTTAAGTAGTCCCAGGCAAACATCCACGTAACCTGAAAAGACATAAGAGTATTCCTTTTATAACCAGGATCGAAATTTGCAAGTACACCAGACTCCCTTTTAACACATTTTTTTCCACTATTTAAAAATAATGCGGTATATATAAAACTGAGCATTTATTTAACAATGGGTAATTTTAATTTGGAATTTCCTACATCCCTCGCATGTACTTACTACTCAGTATGTAAACCCTAATCTACACCCCAATGGTGCATAGGGCACTGCATCATATAAACGCAGTGTTATATTGATCATTAACACATGAAATAAAGGTGATCAGCTCTCCGCTTCAGGTACCAGCCAAGGGTAATATTGAATAAAATATAAGAGTGGAAAAATAACTTGAAATAAACCCTGGGAATCGAACCCGGGACCTCCAGAACGGTAGCCAAGCGTGCTGGCCATTACACTATGAAGGCGGACAAACTACTCAGTACCACGCGCAAAGAGGTTGCGGAAGGAAACTAGGTGAATATTTTTTTCACTCATGTTTTAAATGAAATAACTGGTCAAATTATAAGCTGCATAAAAATTAAAAACAATGTTTTTTAGTGTCTCCCAGTATGTAAAATAATCCAATTAGGATCTTGCAGTCATCTAAATAAAAGAGTCTCTGCTAAAAACTTTCTCAAACCAACCAAAGATGCTGTCGTGAACCCAAACATAGAGCGATATGATATATGTGTGTGAGTTCCAAAAATTTTAGTAGTGTGGTTGTCAATCATAGGTACAGGTCGTAAGCCCTTTAAATGCCCAGACTTCCATATTCTTCTTCATCTATGTTGAGATATCAAAAATGTAAGATAAGAAATACAATAAGCATTAATAAATAATAAAAAAATTGTATTTAGAATATTGAAAGCATTCTTTGTGGATCATGTTGATATACTATTTTGAGAAATAAATAGACTTTGTTTTTTGATCCACTCACATTTTTATTAACAACCAACTAGTTTCGGCAACAACAGTCATAAATTAAACCCTGAAGAGGTTGGTTGGTTGGACTAGTTGGTTGTTAGTAAAAATGTGAGTGGATCAAAAAACAAAATCTATTTATTTCTCAAATAATACATTATTTTTATCAACTGAACTTTATATTTATTTTATTTTACACTTTGTAGCCTTTTTTACACAGCATAACATAAAAAAATTTATCTACCGTGCAAATGGGGAGTTAAATATATAATATCAACAGAAAATATCATCGAAAATTACTGTAAATTTTAAATGTCTTGTCTCGCTTGTGTTATAGATTAATACATCTGTTAAATTGTGGGAATATATTAAAAAATAAGTACGTAAAACATAATATATATTGCACATACAACTGCTTTTAGTCTCGCAATTGTACACACTTGACCTAGATAATCTTGCATATAAACTGAAAAGGATCAAAACAGCCCCTTGTGTTGGGTCTGACAACAGATTAACGATAAATTTGCACAGAAATGTTTGTTCACATGCGCTTGTTGAGAAAATGAGTGTTATTAATACATACTGCGTCCGCGGCCGATGCGGTTGCCATCCTTGGATACGGCCACTGATCCTATGATGATCATATCCAATTTCACAGCATCTTCGAGGCCTGAAAGAAATATTAGTGTAAATTATTCAATGATCATGGTATATCACTTCTTTCTTCTCAAGAGAGAAAAATTTCCATTCCTCGTCATAGCATATCATTCATCAGTCATTCCTGCACTGTGCAAGCGGCTAACCAGGCATAGGGAACCTACGGCCTTAAAGCCGCAATGCGGCCTTTTGGCCTGTAGTGCGGCCTTTTGACTGATGCCAATTTAAAAAAATAATAAAACACAGATTACCGATGTGTAAGCGAGAGAGAATGAGTGAGCTCGCTTTGAGTGACAGGAGAGTGACTAAAGATCTACAGATGGAATTGATTGAACTACAGTGGATGATATTTTAAAATCATTATTTAATACTAAAAAAGACCCAATTGAAATTTTTCTCAACAACTTACTGCTGTGAATCATCATTTTCTTATATAACGCAAATAAAGTCAAAATTACGAAATCAAATAACTGATCTACATTTAGAAGACCAACTGATACTGCGAACATCCATGCTTGAACCAAATATTCAAAAGCTTTCTAACAAAAAGCAGATGCAAATTAGTCATTAAAGGTTGGTAAACCTGTAACATTAACCGGATCCACGCGGCTCGCATAACCGTATGTGTTTTCACAAAACATTCTCTGTACACGGCTGACATAACCGTTTGTGTTTTTACTTTACTCCAAGTTTCGAACCTCAGTTCAACTTGGAGGGATTTTTTCATGGTGTGGAACTTTGGATAAAATAATACGTCAATCCTTGGCCTTATGACATCTGTTGAAATATTTGACTAATAATTTGTAACATCACAAGGATAAATAAAAGAACAGATTCCTCATTTTTCTTGCGGTTAGTCCGCGCCATAATCATGCCCTATATCTATCTCACTCTCGACGCTACGCATCGCCAGTGGGTAAGAGTGACACACGATGCGTGCTTTGATTTATTTATGTTACAATCATATTTGTTTATATTACGTTATATATCAAGAATAATGTGACACGAGTGTATTATAGAGTACCAAAAAGGCACAATGAATCCCATTGAATGTTTTTGCTTAGGAAAATAAATCGTTTCTTACTAAATACATGATAAAAGTAATCATTTAAAAAACAGCAAAATACCGCCGCGCACGGGCTTTTCTCAGGAACAAAGTGAACGCGGTTAAAAGGTTAACAAATATATTTAATGTATTAAGTATGTTTCTTATAGATACGCAGCTTAATGATTAATAAATTGATTTGTAAATATACATTTTTTCCATATTTTTTTAATTGCATTTTTAACAATTTATATTGTGATATCATTAAAATATTTAGTTTATAGGGGGGGTGTCGAAGTTTTCTTTACTGCGGCCTCGTGTTGAATCAGATAAGTGAATGTAGCCTTTTGAAATAGAAAGGTTCCCCATGCCTGGGCTAGACTATGAAGTGAATTAAAAAAATAACAATCTAATTTAATATTACACCATAACTACAAGAATGTTTCAACTTTGCACATAAATTGAATGAGATTATCTACTTAGTACCAATAGTGAATTTGGATAAGCTATTCATTTGAAAAATGCACCAACTCTTAAGACTTCCAAGAAATGCCTGAAACATTACTATGTATCATTAGAACTGTCCATTGTAACATTCTTCCTTGTTTTCCTCTACATCTCCTCCCTCAACTCTTTACCAGATCCTACTTCTTTAGCCTTCATTGTTTTCATAAATTTAAAGTTCATTTAATTTATGTTAAAATTATTTCTTTATTTGTACTGCAATTAACACATTTCAGACAGGTATTTGTTATGCCTGCGGATCACTGGCGACGCGATTTGATAATTATGGACCTTAACAAAGAGATTTGTATATAATATTCATATAAAATGGATAATTCTTTCTTTTCTGCCTTTGAAATGAGGCCGGCGCAGAAGGTAAAAATACCCTTCCTGCCCTTAAGTATCAATCCACCCAACGGATACAAATACCTTCCCGTCTGAAGTGTGTTAACACTTTCTTTGCTTTGACCACGGCTTCCATGTTTGTGTCAATATTGCATCCACTCGTTGATGGGAGTAGTATTGAATAAAGATAAGGATTTGCAGCCGGTTGTATGTGTTTTGAAAACAGAAAGGAATACACTTATTGAAGATGTTTAAAAAGAAAGTAGAATTTGATTCTGAATAAAGACACATTGGAACATGGTATATTCAATTTTTATTTATTTGAATACTTATCTACAAGCAATATCTGGCCTTTAGTTTCAATTGGCTGTGTTAGGTTCCAACCTTGACAAGTATCACTTATTATGTCTTGGGTTGGTCGGAAGATATCGCTCCTTAGCAATAAGCCAGCCAATGTAAATATATATTTATGATTGTTCTCACCTCTACAATGTACTAGTCAAATAAAAAATAAAGAATTGTATACATAATGAATACATTTTACTTTTATCAGGAACTAATTAAAAGCAAGTTTAAAAGGTCAACATTTTGATTGCGCAGTATTTAAAAATATATCCTTAATGTGTGAAAATCTATTTTAAAATATTTACTTGCACACAATATGTGTGTGTAAGTGGCACCGTGATACGGTTATGCGATTTATCGGAGTCACCAATACACACATTCCATAGAGGTCAATTCAAGATAATTTGGGAGTTCCGTGGTGATCACCTCCCAAAAGAAAACTTACAGATGTTTCCATACATCGCTCACTTCTTTCAACAACATCATACACCGAGATTTGTAAATTTTCAATTGTGCATGTTTTCGGAATGCACAGAAAATGTAAATTACCAATTAGAGTTCCTGTCTCCTCCAATCCTTTGACCGTCAGCGCCTTTAGGAAGTCCTCTTCAGTGGCATCTTCCTTCATGTTGACCTTCGTCATCAGGTAGGTCTTCACGCGCGGAGGCTGGACGTACAAGGTTTTACCGGACTGCAGGCATGTCAACCTGTACAATCAAATAATCCAATAAAAATCATTATTTTCTAGAACAAAATCTCTACTTCGAACCTCCGAGATGAAGACTCTCCGATCTATAACCGGAAACACATTGCGAGACCGAGTAAGAAACACTGATATCCGGAGCATGTGTAAGACGGAGGATATCGTGAGGCGGGGACGACAACGAAGGCGATACTGGAGTGAGCATATAAACAGATGTCAGAAGACAGACTTCCACGTATCACCCTTCTAGGAAACTCTGAAGGACGCAGACCCCAAGGCAGATATGTATATTAGTATAACTGGTATTTATTTATCTGATATAACTTGTATTTAGATTGACAGTGACACGGATATTGAAAGCTTTTAAATGTAAATTCAAAGTAAAATCGAGACACAAATTTGTTTCACATTCTCTGTAAATTCCAGTTAATAAAAAAAATGCTTTGCAAGAGAAGGTCTATCAGATCTGGGAATGCGATAGGACAGCTTTCAATACCCTGGACTGATACCTGAAGCGGAGGGCTGATCACCTTTTCTTCCTGTGTTAGCGATCAAGATAACACTGCGTTTATATGATGCAGTGCCCTATGCAGCATTAGTTGCATATGAGGGTTTTTAGATGAAGAAAAGTGATTTAAGGAAACAAAATTTAAGGTCATTTAGTCAAAGCTTATGACCTGTCATGGGTTGGTGATCACTTTACACATATTTATATCATAATTCCATATCATAATTCACCTATGTAAAGGCGCCCTTAAGGTAGTATATTACAAAAATGGCGCTATGTAAATTTACCAATTTTTTCAATTATTATTATTGTTGTTACCTGGCAAGATCTTGCGCCTTATCAGGGCTGACCATGATGTGCTGGGCGTCCTTGAACTCGGGCAACTTGGCCAGTTCTGCGGCCCCGTCCTCGGAGCCAATAAACTTGGGGATGCGGTTGAAGGAGAACGTTGGCCTGATGCATAGCAGGTTCTTCTGGAAGTACTTCCATATGTCTCCACGGATAGACTTCTTCGAGACTTCCACCGCTGGAAAAGGGAAACAACGTATTTAGTACATAGTTCTTGAAATCCGGATAAAATAAGACTGCTATTTTTGAAAAAAACAAGATCAGCAGAATTGTATAATGTATAAGGGTTTGAAAATGTATGATGAGATGCCTGAATGTATGAAGAATCTTTTGGTGGTCTGCTCGGGAGTCCTCTACCTTGGGGTTGGCCGTGCAGTGCAATGTGGGGGAGTCTGGATGGTTCCATTTTCCTCACTCACATGAGCATACCATTTTCTACTTCATTGCCTTCCCCACCTAACGACATCTTTGATCTTGCAGATTTCCCTTTTTTTTCGAATGGTGATGATATAAGGAAATAATACAAGGCTGAGATAATCATTAAATAATTGATTGTCAATGTCATGAAAACATTGTTGTCGGGCAGTTTTTTTTTATCAGCCCTGACTCTAAGTATACTTTTTAGTTTACTAATCGGAAGTAACTGCAAACCCAATTCCGATCTGTACAATGTTTTTTGGCGTCTCTCGCGCTCTACCAAAAGTAAGCAAATATAATATAATACTTATAACCGTCTCCCGATCTCTACCAACAGAATGTTAAAGACACTTTTAAGCGTTTCCCGCAAACAATGTGTTAAGAAATACGTGTTGAGATGGTTAGGGCATGTGAATGGAATAAGTAAAGAAAGAATCGTAAAATATATTTTAGGGAAATGAAAAAATGAACTTGAAAGATAAATAAACCGTGGACCATAACTCACAAAATAGGATTGTTTTATGGGGCGAATGTAGTTGGTAATAAAAGCAGAAGATCGAGGAAAAATTGGCATGATCAAGTTTTTCAAATACTTGAAAGTGGTCAGGTCAGGAGTTGGAATAATCAGCGGGTGTGTATGATGAGATGCATGAATGTGGAAGAAGCGAATATTGTTTGCCAACAGATTAGTGTGGCGTTCTATTCTCATTCTATATTGGAGGTAAGTAGTAAGAAAAGCTAGGTACTACTTACTAGGGTAAGCAGTAGAGGTAGGTAGTAAGGTAAGCTAGGTACTACTTAGTAAGGTAGGGAAGGTACTGGTTGCGTTTTTATATGTCACGCAGGTAAGTTAGGATAGGCACTGCTTTTATACAGGGTAAGCAGCATAACTTCCTTTTTTCAAAACTTAATTAAACCAATAGTATGAATCAGATTTTTATCCAATAAATTTTACTTTTGAATTATTTATATTAACATCTCAACGTATGATGACAACTAAACTATATCGAGACAATGCTTTATAATTCCAACTGTCAAACGAGACTAATAGCATTCTGCTACAACATCAACTGACTTAATGGTGTGCATTTAAAAAAAGGAAGTTATGCTGCAGCACCCTGTATACATACTTTACAATGTTATTTTAAAAAATGCTCCTGAATAACAATAAGTTGTCATGTTGGAGCCATTTGAGATAGAGGTTTTTTCGACTATCACATTACAATAAAGATAATACTTAAATTAATAAAGTGTAAAAAATTAATGTTTTAAAATTAAATCTAACACTATGAGCCAGTAATGAGAGTAAAAATTTTGTAGTTATGGACATGTCGCTCACTCCTTTCAAGAACGTCATAAATCAAAAATCGTCAATTTTCAGTTGTGCATGTTTTCGGAATGCCCACAAAATGTACTATATCCCAGCAAAAGAGGCATATTTTTAACTTAATATTTACCCGCTACAGGGCAGAAAGTTTTGTTTTTGCATTTTGAAGAAAAGGTATTGTGTTATTATTTTTTTAAATATGCTAAATATTTTTCAAATGGAGAAAAAAACCTTCAGGTTTTACCTAAAAAGATCTGTTGTACAGTAAAAAGTTCAATAAGTGGCTTGATATTTATTAATACATTGTATTATATTTTAAATCTTAAAAACGTTCTCCTGAAAAATCAAGTTTTTTGATTTATGACGTTCTTGAAAGGAGTGAGCGATGTGTATAATCATTTTACATACAAATGGCCACTACAGAGAGTCTGATAATAAAACAAACTTTGTCAACATTTTATTTTAGTATGAAAAATGGACAGATGTTAAAACAATACTAATATAAAATGTTATCTCAATGTTCAAAATGTCTATGAACAAATAACAATGATTGTTTACAAAAGGCGAATATTACCAGGTGTTCATATAACAATATTAATGCATTGTTTAGTGCATACAAATTCATAACTGACTTTTAGTTTAACAAATGGCCGTTTATAATGTTCGTAACCACATACTTATTTTAATGCAACTGATAAAAAAAAATCCAAGCAAAAAATGTCTGTTTGCAAATCAAATTTTAGATTATTTTTATGACATCTCAACATAGATGAAGAAGAATATGGAAGTCTGGGAATTAAAAGGGCTTACAATAGTCATGGGTTGGTTTTAGTGATCACTTTACACACGTGTAACATTCACCAATAACCCATGATTGACAACCACACTATTCAAATTCTTGGAACTTCTAGATATATTGGTTAAACTTAATACACAGTTCTTGAACTCGATAGACTTCATGAGAGATATCTATCGTGGAATGAGGCAAGCTTTTTATTAAGCAGAAACATTTTCATTTATATGCGAGGTTCGAAACATGGATTATATTCGCATACTTGAGAAACGCTAAGAACTTTTAAGTAACTAACTAACTAACCATCACGCCGCTTCCCGCAGAGGTAGGCAGAGAGAATAGAGCGCCACACCACTCTGTCCTTGCAAGCATTCTTCGCCTCTTCCACGTTCATGCATCTCCTCATACATACCCGCCGATTGTTACGACTCCTAACCTGAACACTTTCAAGTATTTGGCATACCTGATCGTGCCATGTTTTTCTCGGTCTTCCTCTGCTTCTTTTCCCACTAACATTCGCCTCATAAATTTGTTTTACCGTTCTTTCCTCACTCATTCGTTCTACATGTCCAAACCATCTCAACACACCTTTCTTAATTTTATTGATAATGCTTATCTCAGCTTTGCATTCGTTCCTTATTTCACTATTCGCACATCTATCATACATCGTTTTGTCGCACATTCTTCTGAGAAATCGTATTTCTAAGAACTTTTAGGTGTTTGAAAATAGGAAACAAGTTGTGGAGGCATAGGGATACGCCACGAATCTTCGGTTTATTCCGTGACAGTAACACGGGAACATAATTGTAATGAAATTATATTCATATTTGCAACTTGCAATGAAATTATATTCATATTTTCAACTTACAATAAAATTGTATTCATATTCGCAACTTGTATTGAAATAATATTCATATTTGCAACTTGTATTGAAATAATATTCATATTTGCAACTTGTATTGAAATAATATTCATATTTGCAAATTGTAATGAAATAATATTCATATTTGCAACTTGTACTGAAATAATATTTATATTTGCAGCTTGTGATTAAATTATATTCTTATATGCAACTTGTAATGAAATTGTATTCATATTTGCAACTTGTAATGAAATAATATTCATATTTGCACCTTGCAATGAAATTGTATTCATATTTACAACTTGTATTGAAATAATATTCATATTTGCTACTTGTAATGAAATTATATTCATATTTGCAACTTGTAATAAAATAATATTTATATTTGCAACTTGTAATAAATTAATATTCATATTTCCAACTTGAATTGAAATAATATTTATATTTGCAACTTGTATTGAAATAATATTTATTGATTAAAATTATATTAATATTTGCAACTTGTAATGAAATCATATTCATATTTTCAACCAATCATCAAAGGTTAGATCGAGGGTCGAAGAGGTGTCGGAAGAAGTCAGATGTCCTGGCTCCATAATATACACGAATGGATAGGGATTACAGAACATCAAAGAGTTGTTTCGGACTGCCCAAAATAGTGACACATTCTCAAGTGACACAAGTGATAGTCAACGTAGGGGGGGATACGACATGTAAAGAAGAAGAAGATTCATATTTTTATATCGCTCACTCCTTTCAAGAACGTCATAAATCAAAAATTGTCAATTTTCAGTCGTGCATGTTTTCGGAATGCCCAGAAAATGTACTTAATTATTTACCCGCTACAGGGCTGACAGTGTTGTTTTTGCATTTTGAAGACAAGGTATTGTTTAATAATTTTTTTAAATAAAGTAAATATTTTTCAAATAGAGAAAAAACCTTCAGGTATTACCTAAAAAGATTTGTTGCACAGCAAAAAGTTCAATAAGTGCCTTGATATTTATTTTTAATACATTGTATTATATTTTTAAACTTTAAAAACGTTCTCCTGAAAACTCAAGTTTTTTGATTTGACGTTCTTGAAAAAGTGAGTGATATGTTACCAGTATGAAAACAAAAATTGCAATATTTTTCATTTAAAAGTGTAAGCCAGAACACTGCAAACATTCTAATGGGTAACGTTAGATAATATTTAGAATGATAACACAATTATTACATTATTGAACACTTTTTACTTAAATTATTCAATAATATTACGTGTTATCAACAGTCAGCAACGTTAAGTATGTCAATGATAGCAAATTATTTAACACATGTGGTTAAACATTTGATGTATAATAACCTGCCATTTACTACAAAAGATACTAAAAATATTTTGGAATTAAAATTATTTGTAAAAAAAAAATGGCTACTTGATTTGGACCCGAGAACTGCATTGAGAAGGTCACCCCATCAAAGCAGTTGACTAGTTTAAATAGTGTAATGTGTTAATCTCTCCAATAATCTTTTCAATAAATAACTCGGCAGCTTTATGGATTTGCAAATAATATGTAATACACCGATGAAACTTACTCGGTGTAAATAGATTATTATCCAAGGTGAAACAGAAATAACATCACATCACTTATTAACACAGATGAATAAATATTAAATAATAATAATAATAAGTACCTTGAATAATTACCATATTTTTATTGAAAATTTTGACGTTGTTTCAAAGTCTGATTAGGGAAAAATAATAATTATTTTTACATATATAATGCTAAATGAATATTGTTTTATTAGTATAATAGACATCACTCACTCCTTTTAACAACGTCATATATCAAAAATCGTAAATTTTCAGTTGTGCATGTTTTCAGAATGCCCAAAAAATGTACTATATCCCAGCAAAAGCGGCATATTTTTAACTTAATATTTACCCGCTACAGGGCAGAAAGTGTTTTTTTTGTATTTTGAAGAAAAGGTACTGTTTATTTTTTTTTTTATTTACTCAATATTTTCAAAATGGAGAAAAAACCTTCAGGTTTTACCTAAAAAGATCTGTTGCACAGTAAAAAGTTCAATAAGTGGCTTGATATTTATTTTTAATACATTTTATTATATTCTTAAACTTTAAAAATGATCTCTTGAAAAATCAAGTTTTTTTTATATATGACGTTGTTGAAAAGAGTGAGCGACATGTTATGCTAAAAGTTAATGTCTTTTTTTTCCTTCATTAACGTCCATAGCCAATTTGTAAATAATATATTACATGTATACTTTATGATAAAATAATATGTTTCTCTTTTTAAGTATATTATTGGTTCGGAAAGCACTTATCTGAACAAGGATGAACATATAAAAAACCCAGGAATTATGCATTAGCCTGAAATATTGTAATTATTATTGCTTTATAGTTAGGGAGTGACATATTCCAGATATCGATATGGTCCGCGAAATCATTGCCTCGGTTTTGCATTCGGTGTACAGAAGTATTGAATCCAGACACTAGTTTTTATTTTTTTCAATATGTAACAAAAGGTGATATTAGAATGGCGAAACTCATTTGTTCTTTTTTTTTTTAATATTCGACACATATACGAATCTTTAATATTTCAATTTTTGACATCTCAACATAGATAAAGAAGAATACGGAAATCTTGGTATTTACAAGGCTTACGACCTGTTATAGGATGGTCACTTTACACATACGTAACATTCACCTGTTCTACCCATGATTGACAACCACACTACTCAAACTTTTGGTACTCCTAGATATATTTCCTTCATATAAATTAAAATCAATTTATTAATGTATTAATTTGATGCAGTGCAATATGCATCATTAAGTGCAGATGAAGAATAAGAAAAAGAATAATTCAATTTAATAAACATAAATATGTGGCAGTATACAATTTATCGAAGCGTTTTGCTGATCAATAAAAACATTACAAGTTAATAAACAGTGTGTTCAAATAAAGTCGGCGGTAAGTTGAGAATATAGAAAAGGAATAATATTTTTCTCAGAAATTGATATAAGATGTTTACAGTAAGCATACCGGCCAGATAATAGTAGTGAGTAATCAGCACCTTTCACGAGGGTTAAATTACAAGTCGGTAAAATGGTGGGAAATATGTAGACATTGAAATGAATGGCAATGTGATGAATCAAATTCTGTGAAATTATTTGTCTCAACCGATCTACAGCGGTACAAATATTACTATCACGCTTTGTGATAAGGGATGCACTAGACAAAGCACACTTAATGTCTATAGACCTTGTGTTCATTGGGACAGATTTTTTTTTTAAATGAAGCAAAAAATGGCTCAAAGAATCGCAGAACAAAAGTGGAGCTGGGCAGGTCGTGTGTCTAAGGATAGATGAACGAAAAAGGTGCTTGACTTGAGGCCTAGAATAGGACGCAGAAGCGTGGGCAGGCCCCAGACAAGATGGTCTGATGATATTGAAAATGTGGCGGGCCTGCACTGGAAGAGAGTCGCGTCCAACAGAGAACTGTGGAAGTCCAAGAGGGATGCCTTTGTTCAATAATGGACTCAAGTAGAAGGCTGAAGTAAGTAAGTATAATGCACTCGGATGTTGCGAGTGCATTAGGTACAGGAGTTGTTCCTCGAACGATTGCCAGTGACCGCTAATGTCACTTTTACGAGGTGGCAGGCGATACGGAAAGGGAACACCCCTCGGCTGGCCGATAACATGCAAAGCCCGGGAAAATATATAAACAGAGAATTTCAATATTATAGGTAACTGAAATTAAGATGAAACATAAAAATTTTAAACAAAAAAAGTTGGAAGTCTGAGTATCATATCAAGTTAAGACAACTATAATATTAAATATCATATATCGCTCGCTCCTTTCAATAATGTTATATATCAAAAATTGGCAATTTTCAGTTGTGCATGTTTTCGGAATGCCCAGAAAATGTACTATATCCCAGCAAAAGCGGCATATTTTTGGCCTAATGTTTACCCGCTACAGGGCAGAAAGAGATGTTTTTGCATTTGAAGAAAATGTATTGTTTACTAAATTTTTTAAATATACTAAATATTTTTCAAATGGAGAAAAAACATTCAGATTTTACCTTAAACGATCTGGTGCACAGTAAAAAGTTCAATAAGTGGCTAGATATTTATTTTTAATATGTTTTATTACATTATTAAACTTAAAACAATCTCCTAAAAAATCAAGTTTTTTATATATGACTTTGTTGAAAGGAGTAAGCGATATGAGGTGTCTGAGAAAAAATAATATCGTCATGACTTGCTCCAAATGACTTCACAGAAAAGATCAACCCCTGTGCTAATTCTAAGTCTTATGCTTACGGAGTGGGTCTCGTACATATAAATCATAAGAACAGAAATATTAATTATCTTTTAATTTTAAAAAAAGTTATTTATGTAAATATATAATATTGAATTCCTATGTTATATTCTGGTAGTCTATTATAATTATATCATACAAACTAAGTTACAAAACAATTAAAAATAAATAATTATTAAGTGCCGAGATTAATTTGTCTGAGGAAATTATCGAGGATATTAGTAATGACATAAGTCTGACCTCTCAAGATAGTCATCCCACGCATACACAAGTCGGTAATAAAATGCAGTGCTTCCTTAGATTAAAGAAGTAATGTTTTTTTTTTATTATTTATTCTATTAGACACTGAATTATTTACCCTACGGATGATACACCAATATCATAGGTATCACATTTATATGAAAAAAGATGGAAGTCTGAGCGTCCCAGGGCTTACGACCTAGCACTTGGCTGCTGGGTATATGAAAGAACTAAGCATCAAGGTGATCACTTAAGCCAGCCAAATGCCAGGTAGTAAGCGCCTGGGATGCTTAGACTTCGATTTTTTTTTCATACTAACCCATCGGCCTATCAGCCGCCAACCGTTAGCGGTAGGTATGTTTTTACATTTGCAAATCAGCCGCCGTTTAAACCACGCCCCCATTCGTTGTAGTTCATATTATAAAGATACTCTCGTGTGATATCTACAAATCAGTAAAGAAAGCTTTTTGTAATGCATTATTTCTTATAATTTTAATACAAATTTATTGACAACACTTGACCAAAGATGTCCCCAGTAAGGATAGAATTATCCTTTTGATTGAAATATCAACTAAAATCAGTGAGAAATCAAAATTTTACATCCCAGGAGTAATATTTTATTGAGTTATTTTTTCATGTTAATTTATCACATTTCTGATCTAGACACACGATTAAATACGTGCATAATAGTTATTTGTACCATATTTATTGGTAAAACAGTAAAAGTTATAATTTAATGAGATAGTTTATTATTATAACTCGGTTGAATTTGAATTTCGTTCGCCACAGCCACGCGCGCGGCGTGGCTGTGGCGTGTCATTGGTCGGCTGTTGGACCGCGCACTAAACATCAAATGTATAGTGCGCGGTACTTTTTTCTGCATTAAAGATTATTTCTATGTTTGTTCTCGTTTTATCAGGTGCAAAATATTAGCGTCCCCTTGTTTGACAACCCGTATCACCTGCCCTCCAGGCGGTGCAACTTTCTTACTTGCGGGGATACATTCAATTAGTGTCTTTATATACATGTTTTGAAAAAAAACTGATGCGGATGGGTTAAAAAAAAACAGATGTTTCACCCCAAGTTAAAGCACCTATCGTCATGCGCTACCTAAAGAAGTAATATTTTATTCCTGTTCAGACAAATATTCATAGCCAACAAAAGTCATGTGATCCTTTTCAACCTTTAGCGTAGGCACTATACTTTTTGCATTTCTTCTTCTAACCCTTATCCGCACTCAATGGTGTATAGGGCACTGCATTGTAATGACAGTGTAATCTTGATTGTTACTTGGATTAAGGCACTCCTGCGCTGCAGGAACCAATCCAGGGTAATATTAAATAAATATTAGAGTGTAAAACCACTCATATTTATTTTCACCCCCCACCTGGGAATCGAACCCGGGAACTCCATCATGGTTGCCAAACACGCTAACCATTGCACCACGGAGACATACAACATTTTTACATTCTGCAAAACCAGATCCAGAACTGTTACTATTCCCTTATTTTAAGTTTTTATGTTATGGATTGAAAAATGAAACTAGAGTGTTTATTTTGTGTGAACGTAGGACAATGCGTTGAGCGGTTATGTCTGATTCCAAGTACAAGGTTTACCCTTGATGTTGCTCATTGAGAGAATTGATTGTTTCAAGTACTTGGGGTGTACATAACGAAAAAATGGCAGCATTCATAAAGGGCTGCGTTTAGTGTTTGCGGGCACCACATTCAACAATATGAAGACCGTCTAGAGATTGGATTTGTGCTCGGTGAAGACCAAATGCCACCTATATAATGACTGCATTGCTCCTATTCTCTTATACGGTTGTGAAACATGGCACATTACAAGGGCCCAGAGCAACCGTATACTCAGTTTTGAAGATAAATGCATGTGAAGAATTTTAGGCGTGCGGTGGTTTTACTTCATGGGGAATAAGGAAATATGACATAAGACGCAGAAACCTATGGTCACAAATGTCGCCAAGAAAAGGTTATTTCGTTGGATAGGCATGCCTCCCGAGAGCCTTAATCAAGCTTGCCTCTTTTACAAGGTATCAGGTTCCCAGCACCCAAGACGTCCGCTGCTGACAATCCATCAGCAGTTTTCGTCTGAACTTCGAGACGCAGACCTCACTTGAAAATGCAAGGGAGCTGGTGGCCAACAGAAGAACCTGAAGGTATTTTGTGATGGACTCCATATGCTCCACATAGGAAAGGAATATGGCCAGGAAGAATATGTATGACTGCATGTAAAAGATGTTTAAATTCCAAAAAAATAGCATGTGCTTTACCATAGTACAAGGAGTGTGTACGCTAATTCTGAATAAAGTACTAAATAAATAAATTAATAATCTTAATATGTTTCACTGTTTTGAATAAAAAATTTGATCATAATGTATGGTATTGACCTATTTGAACATTTTAATAATTAATATGTGTAACTCTCCTTCACACTGATGGAACAAGTAGGTACTTTAAAATCAATATGGAGTTCATTTTATTATGCATGGAAGTGAAGACTGCATCGCCTATTTAGTATATAATTATGTGTTACATGTTTTATTTTTTAGAGTAAAATGTTTTTTTTTTCATTTTAATATTGATAAAACTAATGTTCTTACTCATTGTACCTAGCCTTGAAAAAAAATTACCCACTAACAAAATTGCAACAATTATTTATTATTTTCACAAAAACATGATATAATATACAGTAATTTTTTTTTTTTAAACTTGCTATTTAACAAATAATGTATACTTAAGGACAATTCAATTACCTCCAATCATGTAAAAAACATGCGAGTTACGATATTTGCATACGCGTAGGTAGTTTCTGACACTAGAAAACACGAACTCAATGCCGCAAATTCTATTCCCAAAAGGGCGTGCAAATGTAAAACCAACTATCGGAAATACTAAAATCTAAACGTTAAATGCTTAACTGGATCCCAGATATCAAGTAAATAAAGCGGCACGACGCTTATCAATCTTGACAAAGTTATCGGCCGCTCATTAAACACCTCAAAATTCTGAAAAAACGCATGTTGAACCTAAAATTCGGAACAAAATTTAAGACATTTCCACTGAAAATAAGTTCTGGAACCCGAGCATAGCAACACAAGAAATGACACTCTTGTTTTTAATGCTAAACAAAACATCTGCAGGTGAAATTCCATGTCAAAATTGTCAATGCACCAAAAAAAAAATACGCCGAACGGCAACAATATTATTTCATATACCACACAAAATAATTATAATTTAAACTTACGGGTTGCCTCCGAAGCCTGCGAGCTATCTCCGTTCAACATAATGAGTTTTCAAAAGATGTTAATTTATTTATCACAAATGTGCAGTCGCATCTGACAACGACGAACTACCGACAAACGCCGAATTTATTGTGAAATCGTGAATGCAGGTATTGCACAACTCGTCATAGGTAAAAATAGATTTCAAAACAAGTGAAGCTAACTTCAAGTTGTTCAATTAAGACACCATTTGGATTTGTCAACACACCAATGAAACTCGGCCATTTTTAATCCAGATAGTGTGTATTAAAATGTAGGACATTGGGAAGGATTGACAACATACAGAAATAAAATAAATATTGTCAGTAATTTATTTTTTTAAAGTTTATTTGACATTTTCTAATAAATAAGTAAGCATAAAAATACAAAATCATTCAAATTTTTTTATTCAACGGACGGTTTGAGACATATGGAGCGGAGTAAGCATTAATTCGAAAGTCGCATCTTTTAAATTTGCGCCTCTTAAGTTGGCTTCATGCAAGTCACTGCCAGAAAGATCACAGTTCTGCAAGAATAAAAAGGCGGTAATTTTTAAATACATCACAGTTCTCAATTTAACGTTATATTTTTGCGCATAAAAAATGACGGTCATTGAAGGGTCCTTATATTTAAACCCAATATGGAAGTTGACACAATATTATCACCGAATGCCGGGGGCATGCAGTGAAAAAAAATAAAATGAAAATATTTATGTTTTTCACTTTGCAGAGGTATAAATGGCACAAAATAAAGCACACATTCAAAACTCAACAGTAGTGTTATGGCAGTTTTAGTAGTTACAAATGAACCAAGTTACTATGAAAACAACCATTTTGTCATCATTTGTAGTCAACTATTTTTATGTAATTAATCTTTTGTATAAGGTTCGTATTTAATTCTAATAGTAGCCCGGGTGATTAGCAAGCAGACCAAGTCACTAAACAAACTCACAATATGTAGATTGCGCATATCAAAAGGGATAGGTTGCTTATATGATGGGTTTGCACAAACATATGTTTTCTAGTCCCTTTTTACTTTTATGTATGACCAATAATGCTTTTTACTGGACTGGTCACAGACAATAAAGTTCAGTAGTAGATATTTTTATCCGCAAATTATTTATTTGGCAGTATAAATAATAATAAAAAATACAAAAAAAACTAGAGGTAAAATAACTTAAAATTTTAAAAAAATACTTATTTGGCAGTATAAATAATTTAAAAAAATAAAAACAAACTAGAGGTAAAATAACTGTGAACAGACTGTATCTTGGATTTCTGAATTACACATGTGATTATATTTAGAGTAAGGGGTTGGTGGTGTAACCTCCTTGAATATAAACATGATTCATTCCGATGTACATAATTCCAAAAATATTGAGCCAAATTTGCATGGTGGATAATAGAGATGGGTAAATGAGGTGTACACAAAAATCTTTCTTCATGAACACTCCTGGTGGGTAGGTACTTGTTATTTTTAAATACTAATTTGAAAATATTGTTGTTACAAACCTCCAAATCGGCCCCAGCCAATACTGCGGCTCGTAGATCACAGTTTTGTAAATTTGCATTTTTCAGTGTGGCCACACGCAAATTCACACCGGCCATATTACTGCCCTCCATATCAGCTCCTGTAAATAATTTTTATTTATTGAATCCTTTAATTTTAAATTTTATTCTTATTTATTAATATTATATGGGAACCGCAAGAGATAAACCAATCAGATTGTGTTTTTCATGACATCACCAGTGCACTTGTGTAAAATTGATATTTTATACCTACTCACCAAAAATTGTACACAATAATACCTTTTAAATTAACACCTTCCAAAACAGCTTTAATACCCAAAGGGTCTTCTAAATTACAGCTTCTTAAAATGGCTCCTAGAAAAATAAAAAGAATTGCAGTTTTCATGTATTTATTTTTTAATTTTACATGAATTCCTGGAGGGGTTTACAAATATATTAGAAGAAGAAAAAAACATGGCGAATACGTGAAAAAATAAAGAGGAGAGGATAACAAAAGGAAAATATGATGAACTTAAATGAAATTATAAATTTGAAATACTTGGAAGTGGATAAGTCAGAAGTCAGAATAATCGGTGGGGATGGGAAAAAATGTGGAAAAGGTGAAGAATTTTTGCAAAGACAGAGTGGTGTGGGGTTCTATTCTCTCGGTATACTTCTTCAAAAAGGGACATGATGGTTAATTAGTAAAAATACCTGTCACCTGTTACAATTTTCACCTGTATGGATAGATTTTTTTTAATATGCATATGTATTCGAAAGCAAAGTTGTGTTAAAATATTTAACAAAGTTGTGTTATAAATTTTGAACAAACTCAAATTTACATTTTCATTTAAATAAATTTATAGAATTAGTTATGTACCTTCCATGTTAGCACATAAAGCTTTCACACTTAGAAGCTGTGCACCCTCCAAATTGGCAAACGATAGATCCGCTCTTTCTAAGCAACAATGGGAGAGATTTGCTCCAACCAAATTACATCTGGATAAGCAAGCATACTGAAAAAAAATTGATACTATTTACGACATTCACTTTGGATCAGACATCAAGCAGCATTATATTATATTATTTATTGATTCGGCATTACCTTTGTGGAATAACATGTTCATTATGACATGTCTCACTTTTTACCTGTAGATGAAAACATTTGTAGTTTTCGAAACAAGTCGTGTATAATACTTTTCTGTTTAATAAAACTCCATTTTTAATTAATGTTTTACTTAGTAAATACCACGATTTCTAAAAATCTACTGTGACACGTGTTTCGATGCATTCCACATCATTCTCAAACACTGTGTATGTTGTTTGTTTCATACGGTGTTAGTTTCATACGGTGTTTGTTTCATACGGTGTTTATTTCATACGGTGTTTGTTTCATACGGTGTTTGTTTCATACGGTGTTTGTTTCATACGGTGTTTTATACATTGTTTGTTTCATACGATGTTTGAAAATGATGTGGAATGCATCAAAACACGTGTCACAGTAGATTTAAGAAATAGTGGTATTTACTAAGTAAAATACTAATTAAAAATGGATAGATTTTACCACAAAGTGACTGCCGAATCAATTAATGAAATAAAACTCATTAAGTGGTATTGTACATGTTAATTTTCGTTTAAAATGGGCATTATATTAACCTGAAAATTTATTGTAAAGTCGATACAACGATAAAATTTTTACAATAAACGAAAATTTATTGTCAAGTCGATAAAGTAGATCGAGGAAGTCCCAATTATCATGTCCTCTTATTGTTATTTTGTTGTTCATTTTTTTTATCTAAAGTTGACTTTTCTTAAAATCCATTATCATACGTGTTTTAATGACTTCCGCATCAATTTCAAGCACTATGATGCGGAATGCTTCAAAACACGTACCACAATACATTTTAGAAAATAGTGGTATTTACCAAATGAAATTCAAATTAAAAATGGATAGACGTTACCACAAAATAACTGCTGAATCAATAATTTTTTTTGATTAACAGAATTTGAATTATAAGTTGAAATTCAACATTGTTGTACATTCTTCCTTTAGACTAATTTTTATTTAAATTGAGTACAGCTTACAAAAAAAGGACAATGTCCTTTGCCCGCCTCTTTTGATAATGGGCATTTCCCAGTATTCTACAGACACACAACTTTAGACACTCATCTTTTACCGGTTTTACATCAAATTGATGTATTATAATTACCTTGAAATTAATGTTCCTTAAATCTAGCCTGTTTAAGTCAGCACCAGCTAAATTGACACCTTGAAATCGGAGGTCATCATTTGTGGTCGTCAATACAAGACCTTTTATAACTTCTTGACGGGTGAGAGGGGCATTGTCTGTAGTCTTTGCTACCTCATTCTGTATATGTCTTTCTAACTGCGGCACCATTGATTCAATTCCTGAAAAAAGAGTAATCATGTCTATTATTTATTTATTAAAAATCATTACTTAATGTGTATTAATTCCTTGTAATAATATTTGTTGGATCAGTTTCTAAAATATTCATAAAAGTATTACACAGGTGTCAAAATTCTCTTACATCTTGCAACACCAAAGTGTCTAGAACGAATTCAATTTAAATTGTGCTAGATAATGTTTGAATCCTTATACTAAATGGCCCCAAAATATATTTTGGACTTGTGTATGTTAGAGAGTATTAAATTTAGATAATCCACACTTAGGCCAACTTCTGAGTCAAGCGGAGGAAAACTCTCAATTATAACGCCAACCCTGCGCCAAGTTTGAGTTTGAGCCTTTGTAGTGGCAGACTCTGCTGCATGGAACTTTTTGCCTACTAATTTGAAGATTATGCAGAATCCCAATCAGTTACTATCTTAGTTTATATTAAGCTACCTAGTCGCCTAGTGCTTTTTTTTGTGGGAAATGGATATAATTTATGTCAAAACGTTACCTATCAGGTGATTTATTTTTAAGAATAAGCCAGCATAAAGAAATATACAGATAAAAACCCTAGATTACTCACAGTAATCAAAATAAAACTACAAGAAATTGAAAAAACAGAAAATTTAGACTAGTAAGAACCATCTAAATAGACATTTAAAAGTATGTAGAAAAATCTTTAGTAACTAAATAAAAAGTAAATTAAAATGGAAGAAAATAGTTGCTATTGATAATGCTTCAGTTTTATATTCTATTGATTTGGAGACATTCTTTTGATGTCTGAGATTGAAAAATCATCAGAAAGTATAAAATATTGTGTCGGGTTGTCGTCCCGTGGTTAGTGTCGCGGCCTCTTAAGTTAAAGTTTCTCGGTTCGAATCCACTCTACCACAATTTGATACCTATTTCTAATAATGAGTCGCTTAGGCTCACAGAAATAGTATGAATTTTAAATATTTGTGTAAATAATAAAAACACAAATATTTCTCTTTTTTAAAAAAAATCATCACATTATTAGAAGAAAATGAAACTTTCATAGTATTAAAATGTACTTACAAATCTGCAGTGACACGAAAATGAGCCGCACAGCAAATGCATCAAGAGACCTCTGTCTGCAGTTATAGATTTATTTTTATTGTGAACAATGCATATCTTGCCGAAAGCTATGAGTTGAGAAAAAATATACAAAAGAGAACATATAACATACCATAAAATTTTGCCTCTTCGAGTATTCCTTGAGGGTTTACTCCACTGTCAATAATAATTTGACCATTTCGAAGGTAGTTCAAGATTGGTTCAAAATACATAGGACTTCTGTCAATCAAAAAAGCTCCAGTTGAATCTTTTGCACTGGGAGTCATAAAGAACTTGTCATTTTCTTCGGCGAACATCCTCGCTAACATGGAAAACGGCTCTTTTTCTGTAATATTCGATTTTGAAGTTGTAAAATGTTTTCCTCCTACATTCAACGTAATCCAGCCATTTGAGCAATCAGAAGTACCCCCAAGAAAATTTTCACCGGCAGAAATATATAACACATCATTGTCTCGAATCAGTTCTATGTCGTCTATCTCTCCGCCCGATGATAAATATATTCTTTTAGCTGTAATTTTCAATTTTTCTCCAGTAGATATTAAAAAATCGTCGAAGGAATCACACAGAGCGACAACTTTTCCATTGGACTGTGAACCATTACGATAAATTGTTACTCTTTTCATATTATTAAACTGAAGTTGTGCCCTATATTCCTAATGACAAAGACGTCATAACAAAACGAAAACGTCAATTTGACGTTTATAAATCATAGACGAAACACGTAAATATAAAAACCATAAACATATATTTTTAGTGTGTCTAATTTATGAAGGTAGGTACTGAGTTGTGTGTACTATTTTTTGTATTTTTTTTTATCACGTTTTATTTTTACCAAAGTCTGAAAAAACAAATATTTTTAACAGTACGAAGAATGCAATTTAGGAAAATATAGCTGGACAATAGTAAAATGCAGCTCTCCAAATATGTTATTTCGAATTCACTTTTTTAAATTGTGTCATTTTTTATCACAGAGCCCATACGTAGGACGGCTTATGTGTACTCATGTGTATTTTATCTATTTTAAATTTAACCATAAAACCTAGTAATATTCACGTATTACAATTTTGGAATCTAATAAAATAGCTCTTTTTTGTAAAATTTCAAATCTTTATCAGCTAAAGTGAGTGTTTTTTTTTTATTTATTATTATTTGAATAGGTCTCTTACTCTCTAGGGTGGTGACCGACCGGACCGTAACATCGCTCGCGGCGAGCATCAGCGAGCATCCGAAACTATGGATAGAGCGCTCGGCTCACTGTTTTGATTGCCTGAATGCTCGCATCGTAACGTGTTACGTTACGACGAAATGACTACGGTCAGTCTCCACCTTTAGGTGCACAAAACCATATATTTTATCAAACTTTACACACATACAACGAAATTAGAAATGAACGTGCGTTTAAGTTAAAATCAATGCAAGAACGTGTGCACGTGAGCATCGCCCCAATGACTAAATGAATTGTTTTTGAAATCCCAAATTAAGATAAAATAAATATTTAATAATGGGCAGAATTAAAACAGACAAAGCTTAATTGTCAGATTTGTTAAGGCCCAGACTTCCACATTCCCTTTTTAAAAAAATGCTTTTATCTCCGTTGACATAACAGATATACATATAAAAATTAAGTTTTTTTTTTAAATTTTTTGTACACAAACGATTGATAATAAAATTTTAAGTATGATTGTGTACTTTACAGAGATCGGGTATTTAATTCCAATGGAAAGATACACGTCAACAATACAGTGTATTTTTTTTACAAATAACTATTTATTTTTCTTATTCTTACCCTCATCCGCACCCAATGACGCATAGGACACTGCATCAAATTGACGCAATGTTATGTTGATCGTTAATTATATAATGGCAAGGCGATCAGTTGAAGGATTCTGATACCAGTCCAGGGTAATATAAAAAAACATAATGGTGATACAACACTTAATGGTATTTTTATCCCCCTGGGAATAGAACCCGGAACCTCCAGCATGGTAACTTATATGAAGGTGGACATATTTATTTACGTAACATGAAATTACTGACAAAGCAAATCGACGACGGACTTCAAAATGCTAAAATTTTTAGAAATAATATAGCAGAATGTTAAAATTGTCTACAATATGAGGTAAATGCCTAATCTTTCCGTTGCAATTTTCCCCCAGATTGGCGTACATTTCAATTAATCATTTTTACACCTACGCCCAAAATTTCTGAGTTTTACTCTAAAATATTCGTTTCAGTAAATAGTAGCTACGAATTCATAAATATCAGCGTGCATTAAACGGACAGACATATTTAACATTAATTTGTTTAGAATGGTACACAAATCTTGAAATAAACCCCTGAGGACTGCATTCCAAGAACATAATAAATGTGAATGTATCTTGTTTTAAACATAGGGATTTGTCTAATGTATATTTAAGAGAATTTATTTGTCCGCCTCCGTAGTGTAATGGTCAGCATGCTCGCCTACCGTTCTGGAGGTCCCGGGTTCGATTCCCAGGGGGGTTCAATAAATATAAGTGATTTTTTCACTCTAATATTTATTCAATACTACACTGGACTGGTACCTGAAGTGGAGGGCTGATCACCTTTCCTTCATGTGTAATCAATCGAGATAACACTGCGTTTATGTGAAGCAGTGCCCTATGCATCATTGGGGTGCGGATAAGGGTTTTAAAAAAAAATAATTTAAGAGATAAGTCCAGTGTTTGAATTAAAAGATATTTGTTTCACGCGAGGATTTTTTCAGAACAGAAGTGATTATAAGTGACCTGATTATAAAAATCCATTATAAATACAAACTTTAAAAATATATATAATTTCGATATGAAAAATAATTTACAACATTTTGAGTGTGTCCAAATACTTGTTCACAAAATCTGGATTATCTCCAATTACAGGAGTTATTTTCATATTATTTTTGACATCTCATCAAAGATGAAGAAGAATATGGATATTTCATATTCTTCTTCATCTTTGATGAGAAGTCAAAAATAATATGAAAATAACTCCTGTAATTGTAGATAATCCAGATTTTGTGAACAAGTATTTGGACACACTCAAAATGTTGTATTTAAGAGATTAGTCCAGTGTTTGAATTAAAAGATATGTTCACGCGAGGATTTTTTCAGAACAGAAGTGATTATAAGTGACCTGATTATAAAAATCCATTATAAATACAAACTTTAAAAAAATATATAATTTCGATATGAAAAATGATATCAGATTCAGAGGAGGTGACCAGTCATGTGTTCTTCAATAATGTTTTCAATCTGTTTCCGGCGGAGGTATAAGGTCAAATAAAGATATGGACCAAAGGCGAAATAAAGAAATGGGTAAATGACCAAGGGTTAATATTGTAAAAATTGTAAAATAGATTTCTTTTTTCTTTTTTTTTTCTTTTTGATGTGTGTATTGTATTAAATTTATAAAAATATTTAAAAAAAAGGATTTAAAAAGAACTTTATCGAAAAGACACATAATGTGACTTGGTGGGTCTGAATAAAAAAATAAATAATTATGTAGGTATATAAATGTATAAATGTATGTATACATATATGTACATTTGTGCAAGTATATGCAGGTATGTGTTTATTTAACTTGGGAAGATGCAAGGGAGCTGGCAGCCGAAAGAAGAACCTGGAGCGTTTGTGGTCTACATTTGCTTCACATAGGGAGTGGTTATAGATATTTATCAAAGTGATTTAAGTGATTTAATTAAAGTCCAGGTTTAAATATTTTATTGTAAAACCTTTATACTGTAAATTATTATTGTATCTCTTGTAGGTATGTAATGTATATAATAATAAAATAATAAAAAAATATATTGACATGTTGGTTTTTCGGCTCAACACAGGCCATGCCTTAAAAGCCGTAATACATTTAGTAAATGTATCTATGAAATAAATATGTATCTTTGAATGTACCGATGTGGCAAGGAGTCTATATTCCTATTGACTGAGTATAAAAAATACGGGTTACTGTTAGGTACTCCGCCTCTGTAGTAGTAAGGGCGTTTAGTTACCAAGCTGGAGGTCCTAGGTTCGATTTTCATGGAAGGTCAAAATAATTGTGAGTAATTTTTCACTATAATATATATTCAATATTTCCCACAACTGGTACCTGAAGCGCAGGACTACTCACCGTGCCGGCATGTAATAAACGATCGAATTAACTATTTTTACTATTAATTTATTTGGTTTTAACTAAGTGGGAAAACACGATGATTTTTTTTTATGTAAAAAAGTCAAGTTTCGAGAACTACAGATGTCCTCATTAACAGGTTTAAATACAAACTGTCTCTATCACCTGTTGATAAGAATACATGTATGTAGTTTCGGAACTAGTCGTGTTTACATTGAATAACTCAAAAAATAATAAAAATAAAAAAGTCGTCGTTTACAATTGTTTCATTTTTATATTTCAATTAACAATACATCAATTTGATCCAATGCACTATTGGGTCCCGAAAAAGCTCTCTGGACTTGCATACGTTGTACTAAAAGATAATATTATCATTTCATTTCAAGTCTATTTCTTGGGATAGTTTAATAAAATATTCGAGAATGTTTCAGTGAAAAAAGTTAGCCTTTCACAAATCTCGGTTGCTCTCCGATAGTAAAAATTTCTCCTTCGGGTGAATTCGGTAAACATCGGGAAACATTGCAGATTTTCAGAGCGACAGAAAGTCGCCAATGTCATGCTTACATATGTAATGTGTATGGGAAACAGAAGTCGCCGGGCGGAACGAAAAAACACATGATTAATTGACACGAAAGCATTGTCATCACTCAACAAGTCGAGAGTTTATAGAATCCGTCAGTAAAAGTGTAAAGCGTATAAAATATCAGTGGATATATGAAAAATATAAATGGCACGTGTATTATGAGAATGTGTTGCTTTTCTTCATTATTTTTATACTTAAATAAGCAAGAAGAACGTTTAAATAAAATAAAAACAATGTAATTATAAAATAGTGCCTTTTCTATAAAATATTTTATGAAAAAAGTGCAGTTTCAATATAATTTTTGTGAATACTCGTATAATCCATGTGCAGGTAAACAATTTAAACAGTAACTCAAATAATAATAATAAGATAATTATTTTGTCTTTTCAAGTATTTTATCTTTTCGTATGTATTTGAAAAAATACACATTTTTTTTATGTAAAAAACAAAACCTAAAAAACGCTTTTATAAGACGTATTTTCGAACTTTACAAGTATTCTAACTAGCTTTAATTATATTATTAAAAATATATATTTCAGTAAATTAAAACAAAGATAAGAAATAACGATTGAATATTAATAAAACATTCGGAAAAACAGATTCAGAAAAATTCAAACTGAGATTTTTTATTAATGATTTTTGTGTGGATGTTGATTTGTAAGGCTTGTCATAATTTCAATAGGTTTTGTTAGAGGAGGTCTAGTTAAGTTAGGTTAGGTTAGGATAGGTAAAGTAACGGTAGGATTTTTTTTTTTTAATTTCAATTTGATTTAATTAAATCTACTGAAATACAATAAAAACATTGACGATAACAAGTAGATATTGGATACGCATAACAATTAAAAAAAAATATATAATTTCATACTAGTATTTTTCTGTTATCAGGAGACATTCAAGACTGTTTTATTTTTATTTGTAAAACATTTTTTTCAAACGTATTTCGACCTTTCGTTCCATAGTCAGCTAGTTTTTATCATTTTATTTGATGGGATTGAAATGTTCGACATATTAAGATAATAAATCATCATTTTTAAATGAATATAGGTCAGATAATTTAAATGCACAGTCACACTATTATCAAAATAATATGAAAAGTTAAAACGATTTATGATTTTATAACCAAAAAAATTGCTGTTTATCTTTATTTATCTTACTTATAGAATAGAAAATACATTGGACACAATTTATAAAATACTGCAAAGTTAGGTGCTGTAATAAATTGTCATTAAAAAGCTCGTTAAACGTAACGCATGATGACTCCTTTCGCTAACGGTTTTTAATACATGTCGCTCACTCCTTTCAAAAACGTCATATATCAAAAATCGACGATTTTCAGTTGACAATCCCAGCAAAAGCGACATATTTTTAACTTTATACTCACCCGCTACAGGGCAGAAAGTGCTGTTTTTGCATTTTGAAGAAAAGGTATTGTTTAATTATTTTTTTGAAATAAACTAAATATTTTTCAATTGGAGAAAAAACATTCAGGTTTTGCCTAAAGAGATCTGTAGCACAGTAAAAAGTTCAATAAGTGGATTGATATTTATTTTATATACATTTTATTATATTTTAACACATTAAAAATGATCTTATGAAAAATCAAGTTTTTTGATATATGACGTTGTTCAAAGGAGTGAGCGAGGTGTGTTATTCGCTGGTACTTATGTATATAAAGAATATTGATGAGTTTAATCGGATGAGGGTAGAATACAGAAAATGAGAATAGACCTAATATATTATTTGGGATGAACTTAAAAATCGCCGTTGTAAAACTCTATATAGCCCTTATAACGGTGGCTGAAACGCCGGCAAAGAGGAGTTTCGAGCTAAGACACAAACCGGGATATTAAACCAGAAAAAGCAATAAGAATCTTATATGAGGTTCATTTCTAAGTCCATGTTTTAATACTGTGTCTGGTTCTCGTTCTGTATATACATACACAGGTACACATACATACATAGATGTTCAAACATGGTCCGTACTAAAATATTCAATGAGTAGGTTTTATGGTAGTATCAACATTTGAGATTTTCTATAAACCGATGTATTTTTATAATACATTCAACGACATCTTGATTTGAAAACCGGTTTTAAAATACCAGTGTCAAAAACGCACCAAGAGGTGTTTAGACATTCGTTGCTGTTTAAAAAAAATCGTAGCTGTTTAAAAAAATCGTACTAGTATATTAAATGTCAGTTTTTGAGTAGAATGGTCGGGTCTTTTAGGTCTATACCTATTTGTTGATCACAAAGTGAGTTCCGGTATGGTGTTTTAACTATATAATAAAAAAGTGTTTTATCTAAAATCGTTTGTATGTGTTTTTATCGACCATTTTTAATTGTTTTTACTGATTATATATGTATATTTTTTTTGAATATTACAGATGTCTCAATTTGAAATGTAACCTTCCATCTCCTTTCGTTTAAAAAGATAGATGTTACATGTCAAGTTGAGATACCTTTAATATTGATATATCATCCGTATGGTGAAAAATCTAGTGTCTGACTGGATATAGAGTAATAATAAAATGTTTAAAAAATTATTAATTTGATCACGATGAGTTATGACATTTCATCATTTATTCTGTTAATTTGGTATCTTTTCACAAAAAAAAAACTGTTTTATAATTTTCAAAATACAATACAAATATTATAAATAATATAAAAAGTAACTTTTTTTAAAAATAAATAATAATAAATTGTGGAAGAACTGTGCTTGATTGAAATTATTGATGGCTTATTCTGGAATAATAGTCTTTCTGCTGGTAAATTATAATTAAAAAAACTCGATACATTTCCACGATTTTATCTTCTGTCTTACTATATATCTTAGTCCACTTTCGTAGTGTAATGGTTACGGTGTTAAGCTACCGTTCTGGAGGTCCTGGGCTCAAATCTCAGGGGGAGGGTAAAAATAAAAATAAATGATTTTACAATTTAATATTCATATAATATTACCTTGGACTGGACCCTAAGCGCAGGAGTGGTCACCTTGCCTTCATGTAAGTAACGATCAAGATAACACTGGGTCAATACGATGCAGTGCCCTATGCACCATTGGGTGGGAATAAAGGTTAGGAAGAAGAAGAAGAATATTATATCGTACTGGAGTTGATCGTAACGTGGATTTATTTTTAATGGAGAATTGATCATTTAAGTATTGAATAATATGTATTATATTTAAATTTACCCTAATGCATGCAGAGCTATCCTTGTACAAGGCATTCCTTTATGTAAGTTTCGTTCTATCAACTCGATCATAAACCCCTTCGGCTAATTCACGAATTCTCAGATAAGTCTTGGGTTTTTTACCAAAACTTTTCTCCGCTCTGCAGGAGTTAGAATAATCGGCGTGCCATGAATGTGGAAGAGGCGAAGATTGTGTGCCAGGACAGATTGGTGTGGCGTTCTATTCACTCTACCTCTACGGAGAGTTAGTTTTTTTTTTTTTAAATTAAAATTCATAATACTGAATCGATCAAAACTTTTTATCAGAATTATTTTTGTTGATGTTGATATATTATAAATTTGATGTCACTTACCCTCCTGGAAAATTGTAAGGATCGCCGTAGGTCCTTCATTAGGAAAATCAAATCTTTGAATATTTATGAAAATAAAAAAAGGTAAATACAAAACGACTTGCTTATATTTACATAATCGTATTTTGTAGTTCAGACTACTGGCCTTCGTATATTATAATGTTTAACGCACATCAACATAAAAAGTCATTAGTGCATTACGTAAATTCGTAAAAGTTTATTTTTTGCCTCCGGGGAAGCCGTCAATGTCATGAAATATAAAAGCTTCATTCAAAGCTCATAAGAAAAATATAATATAAAGTTTCTGAGAATAAGTCAAAACAGAACATTTGTTTGATAAAACCATATTTCTATATAAATAGACAAAATGCGTTTCTAAAACTTTATAATTACTAATTCATTCAGTTTTGTGAATAAATATTACAATAACGGTACCCATATAATCTTCTAACCCTTGTCCGGACTAAATGGTGCATAGGGCACTACATCGTAATGATGCAGTATTTTTATTGATATCTCAACGTAGATGGAGAGGAATATGAAAGTTACATTCATCGTATAATTAATACGCCATTTTATGCATGAGATCTCGGCAGCATCTATGTGAGTCAGGTTTAGGTATTAACAGGGTCATAATCCCTGTAAATACTCGGATTTACAAAGATTTCATTGTCTTTGTTTTTACATATCGCTCATTCCTTTCAACAACGTCATTTATCAAAAAACTTGATTTTTCAGGAGATCGTTTTTAAAGTTTTGAAATATAATAAAATGTAGTTAAATAAATATGAAGCCACTTATTGAACTTTTTAATGTGCAACAGATCTTTTTAGCTAAAACCCTAATGTTTTTTTTCCATTTGAAAAATATTTAGTATATTTAAAAAAATAATAATTAAACAATACGTTTTCTTCAAAATGCAAAAACAGCACTTTCTGTCCTGTAGCGGGTAAATATTAAGTAAAAACATGCTACTTTTGCTGGGATATAGTACATTTTCTGGGCATCTGAAAACATGCACAACTGAAAATTTACGATTTTTGATATATGACGTTGTTGAAAGGAGTGAGCGATATGTCAAAATGTAAAAATAATTTAGCCATATAATTAAAGAGATATTCAGATTTGTGAGCACAGCATCCGGTCACTTATAAAGACGGTCATATGAAGCTTGTTTATGTTATATTACTATCATTTATTTCTTTAATTAATCAAAATATAATCTCGGCAAGTTGTCCAGTATCTACCCAAGTATTTCACGTTGAAGTAAATAATTATACGAACTACTTATTTATCATATGTCAGTCATAAATTATCTGGGCGATGTTTTATCTTTCACCGGGAGCTTTCATGATAATTATACCTTGTCTCTGTGGACACATTAACATACAAGTTTCATTAATTGTATAACCATTTATCAGATAATTTTCGCGCACATAGATTTTCATGATGGTTATCTGAAAAAATAATATTGGCTCGAAGAAAATGTCCTTGATCTGTCGAATTTTTAAGTAAAGTTTTATAATATTCATCAAAAAAATCCTACATCTTTAAAAATAGAAGGTATCTACATATATAAATTAAAATTTAAGTGTTATTTAAAAAAAATCTCAAATCTTCCCCAAGTTCCATACTCCCACTTCTAAAATCATTTAGTCATCTATCATGAAATATATTTATTCTTTCAACCAGGTTTCCTCTACAACATTCATCTATATATTGTAAATAAAACAGTAAATGTTAGTTGGTTCAAAATCTAAAATCTCCTGACATATTTAACCGGTTATTTTTAAATTACAGAATTTTTGCAACGACGTTTATTATGCACACATGTTATGGGTGAAAATATATATTACGAAACACTTGTTTTGATCGCAATTAATAGCAGCGCCATCTGATTAACGTAATAGAAACACACTCAATACTTAACCTAGTTAGTTGCAAATGGCAGACAGCTTGTTTCTTGACTATTTTTTTTCATTTATCATTCTTGGTTGAATTGTTGTATCATAGATTTTTTTGTATTTTAACTGCTTGTGAACATTGTGAAATTAAACAGACTAGAAATGTGTGTTTTCTTTATTTTTCATTTAACCAGACTGATCCACAGCAACTTGTAGCCTGGTACAGTTAATTCTTCTAACCCTTATCCGCACCAAATGGTGGTTATCTTGATTGTTACATACATGAATGCAAGGTGATCACTCCTGCACTCCAGAGACCAGTCCAGCGTAATTTTTCTAGATATATTAGCGCGTAAAATCACAAATATCAATTTTAAACACCCCCCATCTGGGAATCGAACCCGGGACCTCCAAAACGATAGCTAAACACGCTAACTATTACACCACGGAGGCGGACAAATTTAATATCAATAACGATTAAAAAATATTTTAATAATAGTATATTTATAAAAATTAGTTAGCGTGCTGGTAAGCGTGCTGAGTTACCATGCTGGAGGTCTCGGGTTCGATTCGCAAGAGGGTCAAAATAAATATTAGTGATTTTTTAGCTTAATATTTATTTAATATGACCCTGAACTGGTACCTGAGGCGGAAGGCTGATCACCTTTCCTTTGTGTATTTAATGATCAAGATAACACTGTTTCTATACGATGCAGTGCCCTATGCACCATTGGGTTCGGATAAAGGTTAGAAGAATATTTATAAATTTTATTGATGAACTTAATAGGAAATCATATTTTTTGGCTCTTTTGTTAGAAGCATTGACGCAAAACTGTATAAGATACTAAATCAAATTTAAATATCTGTAGTTGACGCGAAATGACTTTCGTAAAATAAACATATAAAATAAATCCACATATCTGTTTGTTTGGATTTAAATTTAATTGACTAATACTGTTTTTAAATCCCTTATTTCAAGAAAATTAATTTAAATATTTACACACGTACCATATGATTTTTTACTGTGTGGTAAAGAACATCAATGATTTAACAGCTCATAACTTTCAAATATTATCGATTCTAATTGATATTTTATTAATGATCAAGCTACCTTGTTTAAATCAAAATAAAATAAATTAACAAATATAATATCAGACACTCGTATCGATTAAAACATTTTAAATAAAAAACTCTGTGAAATAGTTATTTTTATAGGTCATTAAATTATATACCTCAAAGCAACTGATTCATTCATTGATTTCAATCCATTTTCAAATGTTTTTATCAATTTGCATATAAGATCTTTTTAAATATCACAAAAACGTTTAAAACCGTTAAAAAAATAGCTGACTAACAATAGCGCAGCTTCCCTGCAGGGGAAGGCAGAGAAAATAGAACGCTACCCCAATTTGACTTTGCAAACAATCTTTGCTTCACAACATTTTGAGTGTGTCCAAATACTTGTTCACAAAATCTGGATTATCTCCAATTACAGGAGTTATTTTCATATTATTTTTTGACATCTCATCAAAGATGAAGAAGAATATGGAAGTCTGGGCATTTACCGGGCTTACGACCGTCATAGGCTGGTTTGAGTGATCACTTTACACACGTGTAACATTCACCAATTCTACCCATTATTGACAACCACACTACTCAAATTCTTGGAAGTTCTATACATATGAACCAATTTAGAAACCTTGTTCATGAATCACTAAAACTTCACTAGAGACATCTATTGGTGAGATGTAAAGAAGCTTTTTATTAAGCAGAAACTCTTATATTAGTATGTGAGATCCGAATCCCGGATTATAATCACACACATGAGAAACGCCAGAAAATACCATTTTCATTTTTATTATTAAGCTTATAATTTGACCAGATAATTTATTTACAACATTTTGAGTGTGTCCAAATACTTGTTCACAAAATCTGGATTATCTCCAATTACAGGAGTTATTTTCATATTATTTTTTGACATCTCATCAAAGATGAAGAAGAATATGGAAGTCTGGGCATTTACCGGGCTTACGACCGTCATAGGCTGGTTTGAGTGATCACTTTACACACGTGTAACATTCACCAATTCTACCCATTATTGACAACCACACTACTCAAATTCTTGGAAGTTCTATATATATGAACCAATTTAGAAACCTTGTTCATGAATCACTAAAACTTCACTAGAGACATCTATTGGTGAGATGTAAAGAAGCTTTTTATTAAGCAGAAACTCTTATATTAGTATGTGAGATCCGAATCCCGGATTATAATCACACACATGAGAAACGCCAGAAAATACCGTTTTCATTTTTATTATTAAGCTTATAATTTGACCAGATAATTTATTTACAACATTTTGAGTGTGTCCAAATACTTGTTCACAAAATCTGGATTATCTCCAATTACAGGAGTTATTTTCATATTATTTTTTGACATCTCATCAAAGATGAAGAAGAAGATGAAGTTTTAGTGATTCATGAACAAGGTTTCTAAATTGGTTCATATATATAGAACTTCCAAGAATTTGAGTAGTGTGGTTGTCAATAATGGGTAGAATTGGTGAATGTTACACGTGTGTAAAGTGATCACTCAAACCAGCCTATGACGGTCGTAAGCCCGGTAAATGCCCAGACTTCCATATTCTTCTTCATCTTTGATGAGATGTCAAAAAATAATATGAAAATAACTCCTGTAATTGGAGATAATCCAGATTTTGTGAACAAGTATTTGGACACACTCAAAATGTTGTAAATAAATTATCTGGTCAAATTATAAGCTTAATAATAAAAATGAAAATGGTATTTTCTGGCGTTTCTCATGTGTGTGATTATAATCCGGGATTCGGATCTCACATACTAATATAAGAGTTTCTGCTTAATAAAAAGCTTCTTTACATCTCACCAATAGATGTCTCTAGTGAAGTTTTAGTGATTCATGAACAAGGTTTCTAAATTGGTTCATATATATAGAACTTCCAAGAATTTGAGTAGTGTGGTTGTCAATAATGGGTAGAATTGGTGAATGTTACACGTGTGTAAAGTGATCACTCCAACCAGCCTATGACGGTCGTAAGCCCGGTAAATGCCCAGACTTCCATATTCTTCTTCATCTTTGATGAGATGTCAAAAAATAATAATCTTTGCTTCTTTCACAATCACGTATTTCCTCATACAAACCTAACTACAGACTAATTTCTATTTTAATTTCTGAGTATTTAATAATTTATATTTCTGAGTATTTGAAATACATGAAATGAACGAAATCGCTTTAATAACAATCTTCTAATTTTGAATTACAATGGGTTAACGCTTTTGGCTACTGTGCTGGAGATTCCGGGTCTGATTCTCAAGGAGGTAAAATTTTTTGTGATTTTTTCACTATAATATTTATTTGATATTACCCTGGACTGGTACCTGAAGCGCAGGATTGATTACCATGCCTTCATATAGTGAACGATCAACTTGTCATTGCTTAAAATGACTATAAATGAAGGTTTGATAATCCCAAGAATTAACAATAAATATGGGAGTCGGACACTGCAATATATCGTTCCAAATTTTTTTTATTTGTTGCCGATGGATGTTAGAGGTCAAAATGAAATAAGGAACAAAGGCCAAATAAAGGAATGGATAAATGATCAAGAGTTAATTTTATGAAAATTGTAAAATGTTTATATTCTTAATTTTCTCTCTTTTTTGTCTGTATATTAGGTTAAAATCATTAAAAACAATAAAAATGTATTAATGTATTATCGTTGAACAACAAACTAGACAAAAATATCAAAATCCTTTAGTACACAACCATGATACACGATTTACACACAACGAAGGTTTGATAGTCCCAAGAATTTACAATAAATATGGGAGTCGAACAAGACACAGGTCAGGTCAAGAGTCGAAATAATTGGTGGGTATGTTTGAGGAGATGCATAAATATGGAATATTGTTTGCAAAGATAGATTGGTGTGGCGTTCTATTCTTTCTGCCTACCCCTATGAGGAAGTCTTGTGGTAGTTAATTACTTTTATTTAATTGAAAAAAGATTTCATGTTTTGATTATTGTTGTCATTAAAATCATTTCACTTTCACTTCCCAAATGAACTGTAATGTTTAAAATCATTATAATGTAGCAGTGCACTAATAAATGTTTTAGCCGAAGAAAAGACGCGTCAGAAATAACGCAGTGACTAAGCCAAAGCTCGAATAAGCTTTTTGAGCTTTCCTGAAAGATCTCTGTCATCTCGCATCACTGAAACTCGGCGTTATATTAGGACGCTGATTTTATTCTGAAATTTATAAATAGTGCATACAAGAATATACATAAAGCACGATATCATGGGATTGTTCATTTCTCTGAATTCAACATGCAGACGTTGCAAATTTCTGGAAAACCAAATAAATCATTTCTCCCAATCAATTACTCAAAAAATTATGTTTATTCTCAAAAAAATATTTGAATCTAATATAACTCCCGTTATATTTGGTTTAAATATTTTTTCTGAAAAATTTAATATGGTTTTTTCTGCCACTGTAAGATTCCATTCATAATGCCAGTACACAATAAAATTAGATAATGAATCGAGAATTGTGTTAAAAATACACAAGTACTAAAAAAAGCTAACTCTTCATGTTATTTTTTGACATCTCACCAAAGATGAAGACGAACATGAAAGTCTGGGCATTTACGGGACTGACGACCGTCATAGGCTGGTTTAAGTGATCACTTTACACACGTGTAACATTCACGAATTCTTTCCATTATTGACAACCACACTACTCAAATTCTTGATCCAGATTTGTGAACAAGTATTTGGACATACTCAAAATGTTGTAAAAAAACTTATTTTCCAAACCCAACTTAACCTTTAACTGCATCCAATAACGCAACAGTGCGAAACATAGCATCGATGAAGTGTTATTATGATCGTTTATAATGCAAGGAAGGTGATAAGTCCTATCCCTACTTCTGGTTCATTTCAGGGTGATATTAAATAAACATTCAAATGAAAAATCTTTATGGAGAGTAATGTTTTTTTTCTGTTTTTTTTTTCCGCCTACCCCTGCAGCGAAATGACGTTATGATAGTAGTAATACAAATAAGTACAATATTTATTTTATTATTAACTTTGTGGAATGCCATGTTGATTATTTTTTTTAAATTAGGCACTTGTAATACACCACTTAATGAGTTTTATTTTTATTATAAATAATATAATAATAAAACCCTTATACGCACCCCAATGGTGCATAGGGCACTGTGTCATATAAACGCAGTGTTATTTTGATCGTTTACACATGAAGGAAAGGTGATCAGCCCTCCGCTTCAGGTACCAGTCCATGGTAATATTGAATAAATATTACAGTGAAAAAATCACTTATATTTTATTTTACCCCCCTTGGGAATCGAACCCGGGACCTCCAGAACGGTAGCCGAGCGTGCTGACCATTACACTACGGAGGCGGACGATTTTTATTATACAGGACTTATTTCGAAAACTTATAGATGTTTTCATCTACAAGTGAAATGTAATAATTAAATTAATTCAGTTTTAATTTTCACCTGTAGATAAAAAAATCTGTAAGTTTTCGAAATATAGTCGTGTTTATAAAAATAAAACTCATTAAGTAATTTATGACAAGGGTTTATTTTTTTTTTAATAATCAAATAAGTGCGCCTGGAAAATAATGAAAAACGGAGGTGAGGTAGAAACATGTTTGAAAAACCGAATTTGTGAATTTTACAAGGAAAAAAAAAATACTGGAGAGCGCTTTAAATCGTCACGTTTAAGCTGCGTGGTAAAATACGAATAAAACTCTTATTTTTTCTCCTTAATGAAGTGCAAACGACATTATGGTTTCTCAAACCTATACGAACAATGACCACAGAAATAACAGTGGCGCGAATATATACAAAAATTATAAAAGTAATACAGTAAAAAAAATTAATTCTAAATCATTATAAATATTTATTTATATATATGTTACATTTAAATTATAAAATGGAAAATCACAAAGCTTTAAATATAAATTATAAATAAAATTCCATTTACAGGTTTTTCACTTAATAATAGCAGTCTAAAAAAAAGAAAAAATCAAACTGTCAAATACATAAAAGTATAACTATAAATAATAATAAACTTACATTAAATGTTTTTATCAAATAATAGAAATTTATCAAATAGTCAAAGAGACATCAACAATATTTCTCTTAAACGCATAAAAAGAAACATTATTGATGTCTATTTCATTAAGCATTACATTGCACATATCGCAAGCTCGATATCAAAATGAATGTTGGAAGGACTTAGTGTGTATTTTAAGGATTTTAAATTAAGTTTTGTTTCTGGTCTGTGCTCCCGAGATTCTAAAATTGATGAGTGATAACGATTTTCTTACAAAATAAATAAAGTGTATATTTCAAATAGAAGTTATGATTTCTCAAATAATCCATTGTAAGCGGAATTGTCATTTTGTAAGCCCGTCATTAGAGAAATTCTAGATAACTATAGAATTCCCACATGAAGCGTACTTTTCTAAATATAAAAAAGTCAGTCAACAATAATAATGCGAATTTGTGACAAAGATTAGAAAATTCTTGGTGCGTTGACACATCTCTAGCGCCGTTCTATTTTCAAACGCGAATGCGACAGACGCTACTATTGGCGGGAGACGGTTCGTTCTTTTTTTAAAACCCCGCGATGGAGTCCAGTCTTCTTCCCTAACCGCACGCAACCTCATAGACACGGACAGTGTTCGAAAATCGAACGCGGTTTCGGCAAAATCGCGGGAAAATTTTTCGAAATATCGATTCAGTGAAAAGGAAGACGCACGTCTCTATAAGAGTGAATTAACAGTAAATCGATATTTTGTTATAAAATTTATACTTAAATCGGCAGTTTATTTGAAAAAAATCATTACTTGCTCCGAAAGTTAATTAAATACATAAAAAAGTAAAAAAATAATTGATAAACAATTTTTTTAAGCATTGTCAACATTGTGGTATGGTAATATAACACTCTCCTTATCATTCATCGTTAACTTTGTGTAATACCACTTTTATAAGTGTTTATAAAAGTGGTATTATACAAAGTGAACGATGAATGACAAGGATAGTGTTTTGATAAATTTTAGTTTTTTTTTAAAGTAAGTAATACATTTCTGTTTACGAATTTTAAATCGAGTGATATTAATAATTTTTCTGGAATCTGTTTTAAATTCCTGGTGTTTATAATTTGAATGAATGAACTATAAACAGTGTGTTGGATATGTAAATTCGATCTTTTCACATTGAATCCGAATCAATAAAATAAACGTAAATAAAATCGTGTCCAAGTGCCAAAACTAAAAATAATGTATTGTAAACATTGAAGTGACATTAAAAATATGTGTGATTTGTACATGAAAAAGACATTTTTCGCTGTTAAAAATACCAGCAGACAAATTCTAATAGTAGGGGAAACTACGGCCATCAACAATTTGCTGATCTTAGTGCTACAGCTAATGCAAAGAACGAATTCCACAGAAGTCAACATTGAAACATAGACCATTTTTTGCAACACATTCCAGAGACAAAAGAGTAAAAAATAATTTGAAAATAGAACCGTTATAATTCAAGATGGATTCCGCGCCAAGTGTACCGCCAAAAGTCCCGCCAAAACCTAAGATCACGCTTCAAATCCCGCCTCCACAGTCTGCTAATGCCTTCTATGGCGCTCCGAGACCTCCTTCTACAGCCGGAACAAACAACAGCTCTCTCAATCCTCAAGGTTACCCTCTAAACTATGGCAACTTCAACAATATGCAGCCCATGACCCCTGCAGCCGCCAACAGCCAGTATTATAACCCTTTCATGAACATGTACCAAAGCAGGGCTTCGGATTACATGTTCAAGCAGTTCGAAGGGTTTAAAGACTTCACTATGAATACCGCCAAGAGCGGGTTGAGTGTCGGTGAAAAATCTGCGTTCTGGATTTACAATAGGGTTAGCAAGTGGTCCAGGAAATGGTTCACGCATATCTTCCTATTTATCGTGATCATGGCATACACGGCGGCAGGAGCTGCAATTTTTGTAGCAGTTGAAGGTAAGATTAAATAGAATTCAACCAACTTAACATACTCGTGTCATCATCATATTCATCCTCATTTTGATGACCCTCTTTTATATCTTCATACCTTGCTGCCTCATCTATCCATTGTCTATTTCCTGCTTTCGCAATCCAACAACACCAGTTCATAATTTAACTAAATTAACTAAAACCGTCTCTATTTTTTAAGATACACCTAATGGATATAACTTCACATTAGGTAATTATAATATTCTATTGATCTTCACATACCAGTATTGTTTGCGTTAATATATATTGTATCTTCATACTTTTCTGCCTCACATTACAATTCTCTGTTTCCTCCTGTCGTAATCCAACAACACCAGATTAAGCTTCATCTTAAACCGCCTATCTTTGTTTCTCTTGTATAAAACATCACATTATATATTAATAATACTCTACAGATCTTAATATGACAGTATTGTATCTGCCAATATATTTTGTGTCTTCATACCTTGCTGCCTTATCTTGCAATTGGCTGTTTCTTGTTGTCGTAATCCAACATCGCTAGTTTATGATTTATCTAAAACCATCTAGTTTGGGTCCTAATATACACCTCGAGGATATAACTGCACATTAGATAATTAAAATACTCAATATATTCACATAATAGTATTGTATCCGCCAATATCTTTTGTGTCTTCATACCCTGCAGCCTCATCTTGCAATCGGCTGTTTGTTGCTGTAATCCAAACATCACTAGTTTATGATTTATCTAAAACCATCTAGTTTGGGTCCTAATATACACCTCGAGGATATAACTGCACATTAGATAATTAAAATACTCAATATATTCACATAATAGTATTGTATCCGCCAATATCTTTTGTGTCTTCATACCCTGCAGCCTCATCTTGCAATCGGCTGTTTGTTGCTGTAATCCAAACATCACTAGTTTATGATTTATCTTAAACCGTCTAGCTTGGTTTTTTTCATACACACCTTGTGGATATAATTGCTCATGAGATAATTTTAATACTCTATAGATCTTTACAAAACAATATTGTTTGAGCCAACAACCATTATTGTGAAAAATCATACAGGTAAAAGTTCATTATGTACCTTATACTTACTTATAGATAGTTATGTACGTGTGAGTGTTAAGAAATATTTTTACAAGAAAACAATATATTTTCTTGTTACAATATCATTTAGCCATGTGCCATCGGTTCTTGATCAATTCTTATAAATTGGAAGATCAATATAAGAAATATATATATTCATTTTTTCTGTATATTTGTGAATATTCCCAGGGGGGGGGGGAGATTACATAAATATTGATTTTTCATAAAACTGATTTTTTATTCTAATATTCATTTAATATTACCCTGGACTGAAAACTGAAGCGGAGGTTTGATCACCTTTCCTTCACATGTTAATGATCAAGATAACACTGCATTTACATGTAACAACGCCCTATGCACCATCGGGTGCAGATAAGGGTTTGAAGGGTATTTGTGATGTATTTTTTACATCCACTTTCCATATACTCATTATCCTATCTGCAGATAAGTCTTTTAAACTAAAGGTTTTTTTTGTAAAGTTAGGTAAGGTTAGGTATTTTTTTCATATAAATGTTTTACTAAGTAAAAACCACTATTTCTTAAAATCTACTGTGACACGTGTTTCGATGCATTCCGCATCATTTTCCGCACGCATTCATGCGGAATGCATCGAAACATATGTCACAGAAGATTTTAAGAAATAGTGGTATTTACTAAGTAAAACATTAATTAAAAATGGATAAATTTTACCACAAAGTGACTGCCGAATCAATTAATGAAAAAAGGTTAGGCACTTTCATCAGTGGCTAGTATTACATTAAAACAAAAGCTATTATAAATTAATTCTATTGTCTACTATGTAGCGGTTACATGGTATGATAAATTAAGCTGGCCAGGAATGTATCCAGCTTTTGCGCGATGTTCAAAGCGAGTACAGCGAATATAAATTATACATTATAATATAGGTGTACCAACTTGAGACAAAACATCTTACGTTTTATACGAAAGTAGATGAAAATCTAAGCATTCCAGGTCTTATGACCTGGCATTTGACTGAGTTAATTAAGATCACTCTGTACAGTTTTGTAACATATATATTGCATTAATTATTTTGAGAAATTTAATCCCTGTTGCTGTATTCCTTTTGTATGTTAGTTGTTCTTTGATAGATGTGGAATTTTAACTAATTGTGCTACCCTCCATTGAGAATTTTGAGTTTTATAACTTTCTCAAATTAAACACAGGAATAATAATGTGCATTTAATAAATATATTCCTGAAGCTCATGTATATGTATCTATTAAGAAATATTTATCATGTAGCTGTTTTCAACTGTACATTAGTGTGGCTCAGTCTGGTCAAATGGAAAGGAAATAAAATATAGTCATAAATTAAAGATAAATAGAGTCATAAATTAAACCCTGAAGAGGACAACAGGTTGTTGCCGAAACTAGTTGGTTAATAAAAATGTGAGTGGATCAAAACACAAAGTATTTTTATTTCTCAAAATAATAAATAAAATACTAACCATATATTTTAAATAATATATACTTTAACAGTGCTTGTGAAACAATGAAAATATTTAAAGAAATTGTAAGCAAAAACACTAATAATACTAAGCGACAGCAGCTATCAAGAAGCACTTTGTCTACGATGATAAATGTTATGTTTTTCGTGTTCTATTACGTTCATCAGATGGCACTGCCATGGGGGGCCAAAATAAGTCAAAATACACGTTTTTACCTGTCACGTTTATATAAAACGCAAGATGAGTCTAAATATCAGAGCTACCCGTTAATAACAAGAGGAAATTTGAGATTTGAAACAAACCAACATATGGATTTTTACAACATTTTGAGTGTGTCCAAATACTTGTTCACAAAATCTGGATTATCTCCAATTACAGGAGTTATTTTCATATTATTTTTATGACATCTCATCAAAGATGAAGAAGAATATGGAATATGAAGAATATACCTATGATGGTCGTCAGCCCCGTAAATGCCCAGACTTATTCTTCTTCATCTTTGATGAGATGTCAAAAAATAATCTATGCATTTTTATTTATAAAGTTAATAATTTTGAAAAAAGAGATATATTTTTAGCAGGTTGTATAATAAGCCATTTGTTTGTTTTTATTAGTTCGCTTTTAGCTTTGGAAGATCCTGATTTCTAGATTCCATCGAGACACTTATCATCTTCTGGCATCAGACACTCCCATTATATCTTCTGCTAGATGACCGAGTCATAAGTAATGACTTTGGAATGCTCCGCTGGACAAAGCTTAGCGAAAATAAATTTTCTTTTATGATTAAATGCACCTTATAGCGTTTTTACGAAATCCTTATAAAACGATGAGTTTTTAATAAATTAATTAAAATATTTATGAGAAAAAACCTTTAAAAAATGCATTAAAGGAAAAAGGAACGATCTGTCTGCTTGTATGGGTCTATTCTTCTTCTTGAGTTTTTTTTGTAATTTTACGCTCTTATATTTATTTAATATTACTCTGGAAGCGCTGGAGTGATCACCTTACCTTCATGTAACGATCAAAATAACACTGGGTGTGGATATGGGTTCAAATAAGGTAATTTTGTGACCCATCCAAAAGGTTGTGAATCAGATAATGTTTTTTTAAGAAACCTCATGTAAAATGCACCCTCTTTAATAACTTTTAAGAAAAGCCTGAGACATTTCTATCAATCAATGTCCATAAAACCTTATCCCTTAGTTTTTTTCTCTACGTCCTACCCTAAACTCCCTATATCTTTTGCCTTCCTTATTATCATCGATTTGTAATTGTTTTAATGTTTAAATACTATCTACCCTCTGATTGCAAACAACTATATAAGGTATCAAACGTTTTGACCAATATCACTAGTCTGTTTTTGGTTCATTGGTTTTTACCAATAAACCCACCAATGTACTCATTTCTATAATTAAAATGTAACTTTGTTTTAAAATCACTATAAATATTTTTTTATAACTTAATTATAATGTCTACCGGTTTCGAAGCTAACCGCTTTTTTATCAAGAAGCGGTTAGCTTCGAAACCGGTAGACATTATAATTAAATATTTATAATGATTTTAAAACAGAGTAACATTATGATTATAAAATAGAAAATAACAAAGTTAGTGCTTCAAATATAAATTATACTTATTTCTACTCTGTACATGAAGTTTAAATAAGTAAATAATATTTTAGATAGACGTTTTTTTTCTTTTTTTTATTTTCTTATACTCAAGACAAATGATTCAGACGTCGGCTTACGTAAAAATGGATGGTTCTGTCTAAAATCAGAATCACAGACAACGTCGACTAGACATTTGCATCCGACCATTTCAAAACTTGTCTAACGAGTTACCGCATTATTTTTCTCTCTCGTGATGGATCTACATTAGTCTTTCTTGTTAAACAGAATGATTGAGATAGGGATGTTAAGGTCAACACAAGATACAAACAAAAAATAATTTTTAAATAATGTAGCCCCTTAAGTAATCATCAAAAATACTAAAAAATAAACTGGAAATTTTTTATTTTTTTTTAATAAATATCTTTTTACAACATTTTAAGTGAGTCCAAATACTTGTTCACAAATCTGATTATATCTAATTAAGAGTTATTTTTAAATCAATTTTTTGATATCTCAAAATAGATGAAGAAGAATGTGGAAGTCTGTGCATTAACAGGGCTTACGAAAGTCAAAAAAATAATTCCTAATTGGAGATAATCCAGATTTGTAACGTATTCGGACAAAATCTATTTTTATTTAATTATTGATTCTATAGATGTGCCTGAAGCGTGATGTTGATCATCTTTCCTCCATATTTTATTGTTATTATTATTTTTATATTTATTAATATTTGTGTTATTATTACACAAATATATCAATTTCATACTATTTCTGTAAGCCTAAGCGGCTCATTATTAGAAATAGGTATCAAATTGTAGTAGAGTGGGTTCGAACCGAGAAACTTCGACTTGAGAGTCCGCGTCACTAACCACGGGACCACAACCCGACACTTAACGGTCAAGATAGCGCTGCTGCTATACGACGTAATAATAAAGGCGAGAAGAAGAAGATTTTAGGCATGAGAGGTCGAAGATGCGTTTCAAATAATGCCGCTTTTTTTAAAATTAACCGTTAAACGTTATTCATGAATATGAGCAAGAATGAAATGTCTCCTGAAAATAGGTGATTTGTCACTCATACCTTTTTAGCTTTCAACACATGACATATAATAGGCGTTGTTAATTTTTAAATGAAAGTTTAATGTTATTTTGGTACGTGAGATGGAAGCTATAATATAACGTAATGTAAAGCGTAAAGTACTCAATTATAATTATCCAAACACGCTTTGCAAATGTGAATGGTGTCTTTGATCTCATCTAAATTAAGGATTACATAAATATATATATTAATTGAGCGCCTCTCAGCGTTTAAGTGTTTTTGTTATATTTTAATCGACTAAAACAAACAAAAAATACGTATTAATAAATTTCCGCTTCACATTTGTATGAACGAAAAAAATCGGGTTCAATATTTTCTTGCATCTGTCGGGAAAATGAATTAAGAGGTTATTTTTTGTTGTCTTTTTAAAAAAAATCCATATTATTTCGAGAAATAAAAATACTTCGTGTTTTGATCCACTCAATTTTTTATAAACCAACTAGTTTCGGCAACAACCTGTTGCCCTCTTCAGGGTTTAATTTATTACTTTATGTTTAATTTATTTTTTTCTACCCATCAATATTATCTTCATATGGTTTTTCTTTATGTATGGAAAATAATCGATTTTCGATTTAATTATCCATATTTTTTTTCCTGAGTCCATCCTAACTTATCGTCTTTGTAGACTGTTGGGATCAGCTTTCCTCATCCTCAGGTCCTTCTATCATGGACAACGTCACCAAGGCCATGCCTTCGAATCATGTTATCTTTCTGTAGCATCCATTAATTTTTTGGTCTTCTTCTAGATATCTTTGAAATCCATGGAAATCACCTGGTTTACAATATGTTCAGGTTCTCTACGTCTCATGTGCCCATACCATCTCAATTTCTTTTCCTCTGCCTTCCTTTCTATGTCAGTTACACCCAGGCTTATACGTATGCGTGAACTCTTTATTTTTCTCTTAGGGACACTACAGTTGACTACATGAGCATTAGCGTTTCAGTAGTTTTTAGTTGGGTAGAGTATATAAATGTTATACAATATATCGTTCAGTATTCGGAATCATAGAGGATAATATTAATGAAAAAAAACCCATACTATTATTGGAAAAAACTCTTCGAATATCTCAAAGCATATTTTATAGGCCTTAATATGAAATAAGATATATAATAAAATAACAACTGTAGTGTTTTTTCTCCATTAATTTTATTTGACCAGCAGCCGGGTTTTGTCGTAACCAACATAATCAGACTGGTGTGAGGCAAGATAAAATTCTATGTTATATACACTATAAAACAGGGGTTAAAAAACAATGATTTTTAAAATTATTTTTGACAAAATGCATTTAAATTGAAAGAGTATTGAATAAGAATAATAATTACATGTAAGTTATGGTAAAGGTTATAGAAATGATTTGATATAATTTTATGGTAGAATTAATTTTCGTATTATCATATATATAATTAAATCTAGAAACGTTGGTTGAGGACCTCTTCTATTGCTCATTAGTATAGGGAAGTCCTGTATTCTCTGAAACATAAAAAAAAATCGGCAGTTACTTCTCATTGACATGAAATTTAAGTATTTATTGTTTGTGTTTTAATGGGTACAGTAAAAGTGAATGGATGTGTGTGACTTTGTCGTTTAATATTTCTTTACTGGGCAATTTTTTAATCTATTTATTTCGAGGATTTCTAATCCTTTTTCCTTGTTTTCAACCTTAACTAGATGTACAAAGTTGTTATTTTATTCTATAAAATGCAGTTCCACCAAGAAACGTCAGTACAAAACTTAAATCCAATGAAATAAGATATTTTGATCACTTTAATACGAAGCGAAACGATAGTAACGACACAGCACATGTTCCTCCGCAAATTGTCAAAGCTTTTAAGCATTTGGTTTCACTCACTTTATTTTATTTGGACGTGATACAAAGGAAGTTACATTCTTGGTTATATTTGTTTTCTTTGTTTCGCCTCGGTTGCGGACAAAAACAAGTAGGTAATTTAGTTCGAACAAAACAAATTTTAAGAGCTGTGCGAGTAATTTATTTATTTTTATACTACATAGGACGCGAAGCAAATAATTAAACCCTAATATAAACTTTTTTGCCGATTTTTTTTGTATCATACACATTTAAATTATTATTTATTTTCAAACTAACTATCTAATAATCATGATGCTTTACTGGAGGATTAGACAGAGAGAATAGAACGCCATACCACTCTGTCTTTGCAAACATTTTTTGCTTCTTGTATATTCTAATATTGATGATATCATATGTGTTATTAATTGATTTGCAATCAGCTGTGTGATAAAACCAAACACCTGTATAAGACCTAGTCGTAAATTATTCATGCTTACATTAAAATAATTAAAAATTGTGTTAAACAAATGTTTTTACATTACATTTAAAGTGTTTTTATTATTTATATGTTAAGTGAACTTTTTATTTTCTATAATTCTACTTATTGTATTATATGTACTTACATATCTTCTATTCTACTCTACTGTTCTTATAAAGCAAAATACCTGTATATTGGCCTTTTCGTTTTTATTAATGTATTAACTTAGTTGACATAATTTTAGTAGCCAACTGTTTAAAAATAAACTTTAAATTTTAATGATTTTTTTACGTTTTTCTTATTATTAATAAATACATTCCTATTTAAACTTTTAATATGATTTTAGTTGCATATATAGAAATCTAATAGGCGTAAATTTTTGTTGTATATAATACATACGTAATGCGCCCATGAGATACATTATCAAGATGTTTTATCTGTTATTTTAAAATATTTTTGTTTTTAATAGGAATCTATTCGTTTTTGTATTATTGTATAAAAAATTCAATTGAAATTTAAAAAATCTAGAAATGAATTTCTTAATTTTGATTCATTGATGTGATATTTTTACTTTTTATATTTTTTTTAAAATGTGGAATTCTGCTTACGTTTATTAAAAATCTTTAAACTTTTAACATTTTTTATTTAAAGCAATACTAGTTACTTATATTAATAGGTTATTCAAGTAGAAGGTTCATATTGAAATTCTTGATCGATTAGAAATAAAATACTAAGCAAACAAAAGTCAACAAACCTAAAATTTTTGTTTGTAATTTAAAAAGGCATTTTATCTAGTTTTGTGCTTTAACTTAATCAAACCCAAGCTTATTTTATATGTTTAAATTCACTACTTGATTTTTATTAAATATTAAACTTGATATAGTTTAAAGTTCAAAACAAATTTACAAACACACAAATTTATGTAAAATTCATATTATTTTTTGGCATCTCATCAAAGATGAAAAAGAATCTGGAAGTCTGGGCATTTACGGGGCTGACGACCGTCATAGGCTGGTTTGAGTGATCACTTTACACACGTGTAACATTCACCAATTCTACCCATTACTGACAACCACACTACTCAAATTCTTGGAAGTTCTATATATATGAACCAATTTTGAAACATTATTCTTGAATCACTTGAACTTCACTAGAGACATCTATTGGTGAGATGAAAAGAAGCTTTTTGTTGATCAGAAACTCTTTTATTAGTATGTAATGCCCAGACTTCCAAATTCTTCTTCATCTTTGATGAGATGTCAAAAAATTATATGAAAATAACTCCTGTAATTGGAGATAATCCAGATTTTGTGAACAAGTATTTGGACACACTCAAAATGTTGTTATGTAAAATTATTTTAAATATATTTTAACATACAATACTCAAATCAAATGCCAAGTGGAATGTAAAAAAATATTTTTTTATAAAATTTCTCAAATGTATCTACAATAAGGCTAAAATTTGGCAACATGCTTGCCGTAAGAACTGCCAAAACGTCAGTGGAGTGTTTCCAAATTGGTTTGGCGCATCTGAACTCAAATAGAAAGTAAAATTGATTATTATAATGATTTCGAGGTTCAACAAAAAACAAAATCTTTTTAAAAGGGATGATAAAAAATCTCAATCATGTATTACACATTTCTTACGATAGCCATTTACATTGTGGACAACAGACGTGGGTGCATTTTTTCTTTTCATTTTTCGTATCGGTGGGCAGAAATAATATTAATCCACACCATTCTTTGCAATTATTTTTTGCCTCGTGTCACTGCCAATCTTAATAGATACAAGTTTTTAAATCCACCACCAAATTTAATAAGGATATTAAACTTTTAAACACATCGCTCACTCCTTTCAAGAACGTCATAAATCAAAAATCGTCAATTTTCAGTTGTGCATGTTTTCGGAATGCCCATAAAATGTACTATATCCCAGCAAAAGCGGAATATTTTTAACTTAATATTCACCTGTTACAGGGCAGAAAGTGTTGTTTATGCATTTCAAAGAAAAGGTATTGTTTAATTATTTTTTTGAATAAACTTAATATTTTTCAAATTAAGAAAAAAACCTTCAGTTTTTATCTAAAAAGATCTGTTGCACAGTAAAAAGTTCAAAAAGTGGCTTTATATTTATTTTTAATACATTGTATAATATTTTTAAACTTTAAAAACGTTCTCCTGAAAAATCAAGGTTTTTGATTTATGACGTTCTTGAAAGGAGTGAGCGATATGTACACAGTAAAATTGGGATACATTTATTTCCACATTTTCAAAAATTTTCGCAAATTAGTTTTAAAAAAATATTTGCAAGAGAAGGTCTCTCAGGAGGCCTAGTTGCTTTTGTATAGATCTGGGAATGCGGTGGGACAGCTTTCGAAAATTCATTGCCTATTCCACGTTTCGACATATATTTATTTTCTCATACATACTTGTCAATTATTTCAACTCCTAAATTTTATATATTACGAAATACATAAATCTGTAGTTTTCGAAACTAGTGGGAAATACAAATCAATAAGTTGTCTAATACAAGTGTTTTATTTTTAATACTCCATTAAATTTAATAAAAAAATATTTGAAATAGCATTTTATTCGTATTTTAACGTTTTCATTTTTTATTATGATTTCAGTCAGTCAATAGTTTGATAATCAAAAATATAAAATAGAGGTTACTTAATTTATTCCTCAAATACTTTTCATTTCATGTGTCAAACTGTCTGCCTGCTTTGAAATAACATTATTATGATAAAATAAAGAATACCGTGTGTTCGGAATTCAATAGAAATGTGAAATATTTATTTTTATGATGCCACAATCCACACTTAATAGACCGATTTGTTAGATGGCATCTCGTTAAAATATCTCGACGATTTTATAGGATTGTAAAATAAGAAATGAGTATTTTAATTTTTATTCTACTTGGTTAATACCACTAAATAATAATAATAAAACTCTTATCCGCACCCCAATGGTGCATAGGGCACTGTGTCATATAACCGCAGTGTTATATTGATCGTTTACACATGAAGGAAAGGTGATCAGCCCTCCGCTTCAGGTACCAGTCCAGGGTAATATTGAATAAATATTACAGTAAAAAATCACTTATATTTATTTGACCCCCCCTGGGGATCGAAGCCGGGATCTCTAGAACGGTAGCTGAGAGTGCTGACCATTACACTACGGAGGCGGACAAATTTTTTTTTATATCTATTGTGATACGTTTTTCGATGCATTTTGTATAATTTTTAAACACCGTAGGTGAATATGAGTCTAAGTTTTTGAGTTGTGTCATTGGGACGTTGAAGAATGAAGAAGAGGAGATAGGAATGTTCCTTATTTTTATTTATCTATTTATTTTTTATTGTTTTAAAAGTGGGAGCATAAACAACAATTCAATCAATAGATTTTCTTAAAAAAAGTGGTATTTATCGAGTAAAACTTAAATTTGAAATTAGTAGGTTCTACCACAAAGTTACAGCCGAATCAATTAATGAAAGAAATTAATAGTTAAGATTTCGTGGTCTCCTTCCATTGATATTAGAGAGGAAGGTAGGCCATATCCTTCTTATTTAGTGCATTTAATAGCTGCACCCCACCATGCGTTACTATGGCTCAGTTTGGTCAAATAGAAAAGAAAGAATAAAGTTTTTGTTACACAACGAAAATTTAGACAACAACAACGATGCTAATGAAAGCATTAAAATTGTTTTAGTGACAGCAGCTGTCAAGAACTTCCTGTCCACCATAAAAAAGTTAATAATTGACTGTGTGTTACTGTTACGTTCAACAGATGACGCTGCCATTTTGGTAAAAAAAAACTGTTTAAATAAAGCATGTTTGAAATTTTCACAGGGATATCTAAAAAAGATCACGTATTTGAATGCTACGTTGCTCCAAGCTTCAATCAAACCTGTCGGCAAATAACCTAAGAGGCTTAAGATTTCGAGCTAACGAACAGTTATATTTTATGTACAGAAGATTTTTTAAAGAATTATTTTCTTCCACGTATTCTTGTTTGCCTGTCAGTTATTTTAATATCATGTTTATTTTCATATTATTTTTTGACATCTCATTAGAGGTCTGGGCATTTACGGGGCTGACGACCGTCATAGGCTGGTTAAAGTGATCACTTTACACACGTGTAACATTCACCAATTCCACCCATTATTGACAACGTCACGACTCCAATTCTTGGAAGTTCTATTTATATGAACCAATTTTGACACACTGTTCTTGAATCACTAGAACTTCACCAGAGACATCTATTCTATCGTGTTTATTTTGTCATATATCTTAATATATTTTAGATGTCTACGTCTTGAAGGTATTGAAAACAAATTTCCTGCTTGAATTCTTAATTGTTGTATTTTTTTAGGTGTCAATGAAAAAATTACTTCAAAAGACATCAAATTAAGAGAATTAGAGCTGGTTGAAGAATTAAGAGTAATGACCAAAAATCCAGCACTAACGGAGGTAAGATTTTATTATATACATCCAGTCTTTTTTATTTAAAAAAATATATGTAAAAAGGCAGTGCATTCGTTCCTTTATAAGTTTATAACCAGTTGCAATAAAATTTTAGTGAAAAAAAAATTGGAAAACTATAGTAAAGAGAGGAATGTATGGTGAGTCGCTCAGGCTTACAGAAATTGTACGAAATTGAAATATTATTTTTTGACAACTCATCAAAGATGAAGAAGAATATAGGCATTTACGGGGCTGACGATCGTCATAGGTTGGTTTAAGTTATCACTTTACACACGTGTAACATTATTCTTCTTCATCTTTGATGAGATGTCAAAAAATAATATGAAAATAACTCTTGTTTGCTGTTAATAATAAAATAATTTTAGTTTTACGGTCCGGTAGGATAACTTATTTCTAAAATCTGGCCCGGCTTCAGAAAATGTTGGCCACCCATGCCCTAGAGCCTTCATTTATGACACTCCAACCGTATTTTTTGTTATTGGGGTATCCGCTCTGCATTCGATCCCATATGCCATCAGTTTAAGTAGACTTACACTTGCTAACATTAAATCAAATATCAGATTTGCGCTTGAATGTTATTAGGACCCTGAAATGTGGAGTGGTGAAGCGCTCAAGAGGCTGGAAGGATATAAGAAGCAGGTTACTGAATGGGTCAAACAAGGATCTACGGACAAGGCGAAAAAGGTGTGGTCCTTTTGGAATGCCATGTTCTACTGCGGCACCATCTATACAACTATCGGTAAGCATCATCATTTATTTTACCTGAAAAATTGTATGACATCCCAAAGTCTTGAATTCAACTGCCTTAACCTTCAGAGAGAAACATCCTTTCACTGGGTGACTGCCAGTAAATAATTTTTAAAAAAACTTTCACAGAGCTGAGAATCGATATATCGACTCCAGTATACTATGCCAAAAGCACACCTCGTCAATATACTGACGTCGAAGTATATTACGTATTACAGTATTACACTTTTATGCTGATTGCATCGAAAAACGCATCACAATAGATTTAAAGAAAAACTGGTATTTAAAAAGTAAAATCTAAGTTTTTTGTTGAATTTATTGATTCGGCGTTCATTTTGTGGAATGGCATGTTGTTTATTTTTTTTAAATCAAACACTTGTAATAAACCACTTAATGAGTTTCATTATTATACACGACCAGTTTTTTTTATTTATTTTTTTATTTTATTGGAAGGAAGAACAACAGTTACAATATATGATACATACAGAATACAAAAAATAAAATCATGAGTACAAATGACAAGGATGGGATAAAGAGAAAAGGAAAAAACTTACAAATGTTTTTCATCTACAGTTGAAAATGAAAACTATAATTTCTTTTAATTTTCACCTGTAGATGAAAAACATTTGTAAGTTTTCAAAACTAGTCGTGTATAAAAATAAAACTCATTAAGTTGTTTATTACAAGTGTTTAATTTAAAATTATTTTAAATATATTTATTAATAAAAATATTCACAAATAAACAAATTGAACTAATTTTTTACTGAACCAAAGAAACATATTTTTGTTGAAAATCTATTGTTTTTGCCCTAAAAAAGTTTACAGTTTTCAATTTCAATGTTAGCTGCAAACGATTCGATAATTTTTTATGTTTTCAAAATAACGATATTTCAAGAGAAAAAATGCACGAAATATATTAATAATTCATAACAAATTATAAATTATGATATATGAAGGCGTAATTTATGTCATGAATAAAAATTGTTTGAATGATAGACATCACTGGCTGAGACCAAAAACCATGTTTTCTTAAAAGACAAGTAAAGTTTTATCCCAATCTTGACATATTGATGTAAGTACGTTATCAAATATTTTTAAATATTTATAGACCGAAATTCATGAAATAAGGGTTGAACGTAAAACATGTTTTTTTGAAAAATGTACTAAGCAATATTTTTATTAAAATTTTGAATCTAAAAACACCAAAGCTCCCTTCATAACTGCACGTTTTTCTATGTTACGTATGTAAAGCTCTCAAGTAAATGTGTGAATTGAAATGACGGTATTTCTGTAGCCACTGACTGAGATCATGCTGAGTGATTGGCTCTGGTTCGCTACTTAGGAATGAGTCAAAAAGCTTTTATTTTACTCAATTATACGCACGCGTGGAAATACGGTGATGTAACCTAACAGTGACATAACTGTTCTAGAAACTACAAACGAAATAACGTGTGGATGTGTGCATCACATTAGTGTCACAGATTGCTAATAATTGTTTTGTAGAACATGAGAGCTCATTAAAATTGCATATTTTAGGTGTACAAACTTGATTCCGCCCACTTTTGTGTGTTTTGTCTTTGCGGTGGTATGGACATGTTGAGCGAATGGATAGCGAGAGAATGACTAAGAAAATATATGTGGCGAATGTGAGAGGGAAAACAGAACGTGGACGACCGTAAAAAGACTTGGCACGATCAGATCAATCAGAACCTAAAATCTGGCGGTGTCAAAAGTCTGCGTAATCGGAGGGCATGTATGACTAGATGTATGGATGTGAAGGAGGCGAGGAGTGTATGTCAGGACAGAAGAGTGTGGCGTTCCATCCTCTCTGCCTATCCCTGCAGGGAAACGGCGTGATGGTAGTAGTAGTAGTAGTAGTTGTGTGAAAAAATACGTTCCTTTGTTTATAAAATAATGCAAACATGTATTTAAAGTGTACTCTATCTAAAGCTACAAATATTGCCCAAACTTCAGAAATGTACGGAAATCCATTAAGTTTTATTCATATGAATACATATTTATGGTGCAGAATGCATTTTAATTCAAGTCACTATAGATTTTGTGAAAAAGTTGTAATTAAAATATGGAATTGAAAAAGAAAAAGATATTTCTTAACTGCTTTTATAAAAAATAAATAAAATAAAAATGTTTTTTATTACTATGCACCATTGGGTGCGGATAAGGGTAAGAAAAAATAGGCATGGACATTAAATTACTGCGGCAAAAATGTTGTCATATTTCAAATACATCAATTTAATTAAATTAAAAATTTAAATTTCATATTATTTTTTGAGATCTCATCAAAGATGAAGAAGAATATGGAAGTCTGGGCAAAAAATAATATGAAAATAACTCCTGTGATTGGAGATAATCCAGATTTTGTGAACAAGTATTTGGACACACTCAAAAAATTGTAATTAAAATTCATTTGTTTGCCCATTGGAGGAGCTTAAACAAACAAATTAATATTAATAAAAAAAACTTTAAAAAATAATACCTAAAATAAATGCTATAAATGTGAAAAAATTCAGATTATTAAAAAAAACATGACTCCAGAATACTTGTTATAAAATCACGTTATAAAAAGTGGAGGCATAGTAAAAAATACCATTTGTTGGGTTTCCCACGCTTTTTCAATGTGTCATCTAACAAAAATTTCTACGCTATCGTCTATTTTCGTGACATTTTATATATTGATATTTTTTGTGGTAGAAAATAAATGGTGGTGATACAAATGATTTTCACACCGGATCAAGAAAATTCACTTTCTTTCTTGATATTTCTATTAGTCCTGATGTCTTTTTACGAAAATATACCTTAGACGCCAACGCAGAAAAATGAACATTATTTTATGTAGATAGTTTTATATAAAGTGAAACAATTTAGTCACGAAAAAAATTATAGTACTTGGGTGAGAAGGAAAAACAACGTTATTTTGTTTTGCGAGTTATTATGTTCTAAATATATGTATATTAAAGAAAAAAAAACTTTTATAAGACCACGTTTTTATGTTTATTAATGTTATTAATGTATATGTTACATTATTAGTTTTGAGAACCACAAGTGCTTTCATAAATAAACTTTATTATAAGTCATTTTATTTCATATTATTTTTGACATCTCATCAAAGATGAAGAATAATATGAAAATCTGGGCATTTACGAGGCTGACGACCGTCATAGGCTGGTTTCAGTGATCACTTTACACTTGACAACCACACTAATCAAATTCTCGGAAGTTCTATATACTAGAACCAATTTTCGAAACATGGTTCTTGAATCACTAGAACTTCACTAGAGACATCTATTGGTGAGATGAAAAGAAACTATTTTTTGAGCAGAAATTCTTTTATCAGTATGTGAGGTCCGTGCAAGCACTATGCAGCAAAGGGTTAAAATTTTAAAACAATCGGTGAACAACAAACAGAGATTTAATATTTTGAACAAACTAATATATCTTAGTGAATATGGACATTTAATGATTGTGAATAAAAAACTGCCTAAATTCAGATGTGATGTTTTGTGTTTTAAATTTAAATAATAGTTTTTTTTTTAAACAGTCCTATCCAATACGCATCGTGTGGTATGGGTCGTATAAAAAATAATTTCCATGCAGAAATAAAAATTGACCGTAAACACATAAAAGTGTGTACAGTTATTGCTTTTCCATAGACAAAACAAGTTCAATTCGTGATATTTAAGACCTTTATATTAAAACTCATGCGGCCTTTTGATCCACTTAAAAAAATAAACACTCCAGCTATAAAAAAGTCTTTGATGTAAACATGTTTATTTTATCACATAAAATAGCTTTGATTACTGTACTTATATGTAAATACGCAACCATGCATTGAGTATAAAAATAAACCACTTGTTTGATACCATTTTTCAGTTTATAAAAGGTAGCATGTCTAGTTTTGAGAACTATAAATGTTCTCATCACCACACGAAAACACAAATTCAAGAGTGGTCTTTTGTAAGTGTTGCTGTAGCTAAACATGTTTTTTTTTATCAGCCAAACTTAATATTGCTTATGGCGGAGAGCATTCTTCTTGACACTGCTGTCATTAAGCATTTTCAATGTATTTTGAATGCAATATTGTCGCTTTATAAGCAAAATGAAATTAAACATACTAGAAATAACAATTTTATTTTATTTAATTTAACAAGACTGAGCCATAGAAATGCGGGGGCGACCGCTTGTAAGAAAGTAAATATTTACGTGTACATAAAACAAATGCTTGCCCATCACAAATTATCCGTAAAAAAGACAAAAAAAAATTATTTAAATTTTTATAATAGTTGCTTTAGAAAAATTTCCTTGCCTTTTTATATTTGTCCGATTGCCTCATCAATTTTTGTCAACTGAATGACCACTTAAAAAAAAGAGGTACATGAGGTATCAACTCTTTAAAAATCAATCGTTGTGTTTATACATGTTTGAATATGTTTTAAATGTTATATTTTATTTTGATTTTTCTGGCGTTTCTCATATATATGATTACAATCCAGGATTCGGACCTCACATACTAATAAAAGAGTTTCTGCTTAATAAATAGCTTCTTTTCATCTCACCAATATATGTCTCTAGTAAAGTTCAAGTGATTCAAGAACAACGTTTCGAAATTGGTTCATATTTATAGAACTTCCAAGAATTTAAGTAGTGTGATTGTTAATGATGGGTAGAATTGGTGAATGTTACACGTGTGTAATGTGATCACTTAAACCAACCTATGACGGTCATCAGCCCCGTAAATGCCCAGAATTCCATATTCTTCTTCATCTTTGATGAGATGTCAAAAAAATAATATGTAATATGTCAATTAGGCGGATGAGTTGAAGCATAGGGCCCACCTGCCTGATTTCGTGTTGGTGTTTTCTCTGTATTTATGACATCTATCGCTGTTTTCACTCTTCTTTAAAACAGACATGCTCCTACGTACTAATAAACATTTCAGATTCGCTATCAAAGAACGAAATCAAATCTTAAACCAGAACATCGCACTTAATGTCACTGTTTGTTTATGTTCCACCGATTACTGGATTTGTAACACGTTCAACTTCTCAAAATGTTTAAAATCTATCGTTCAAGGTCACTGATTTTTTTTCTTGTGGTCCCGTGGGTACTGTCACGGATTTTTGAGTCAAAATTGTGAGGTCCCTATCGACGACATCCTACGACAGCGATTTTTTCGAAAAAAAATGGTGCCTGTGTTTTTTTTTTATAACAAGTCCCTTTGACCTAAAAAATATAATAAAATTGAAATATTCATCTATATAATAAGATCAAAAATATTTTCTCAAAACATAAAGTAAAACATAGATTCTTTTTATTGATATAACAACAAATATGAAATAAAGAATGGAAGTCTGGACAAATACAGAGGTTACAACATGTCATTGGTTGGTTGAAATGATAACATTCAAAACTGTTTTTAATTCACCATTCTACCCATAATTAACAACCTTACTTCTCAAATTCAGAAGTTGTATTTGTGCTTAAATTAAATGTTCAACTGTTAAGCTTTGTTAATGGTAGAAAACGTTAGTTAAAAAAAATGTGGAGAAATTGAAAATTTGTAAACATGAATTTGAACACACTCGAAATATTGTGAATGATAAATAATTTGAAAAAATCTTAAATCTCTTTAATTATTTCTTAAATTATACTGTTTTATCATAAAAATATTAAAATAATTTGTAAAACATAGTGTACATTAATTAATTCAATTTGCAGAAGTTCCCATATATACCTATATATTATATATGTATATTATTAACCAAATGAAACAAGAAATATCTTTTAGTGATAAAAAACTTTTTATTAAATACAACAAACCAATAAAAATAAGTACATATCTCAATAATGCAGCAATATGAAGAAGACAAAAATAATTCTTGGTTAAATTTTTCTAAAATGAAAATTCGGCATCAGCGCACTCTATAAGGAAAAGATGCAAACTTTTATCAATGGTTTGAATCTTTGCTGAAAATAAGAATCTCCTTGGCCATCTATAGAGAAATATCCAAAAGCTTTTCACTGTTCATTTAGAAACGCTTTAAGTGCTTTTCCGAAGAAGGGTTTACAAAAAAGGTTTTTTTTTTAAAATTATTTAACTTTCAAAAAATTATAAATGTAAATTAAATTCCTTTTATTAGGCATTCAATTTTTAAATTAAAAATTGAGGTATGTGATATACAATGATGTTTTGTATGTAATTTTTTAAACATATTTACGCAACAAAAAAAATACGCAGGGTTGTTTACTGTTAAAATAGCGAATGAAAATATTGAAAAAAACATGCTATTCAGAATTCTACACCTCAATTAATGAACTGTTTAAAATTTTGTTTAAAAAATTATTTTTTTATAATGTATTTTTTTTGTCTAAATACGTTTACTTGTGCGACAGAACTGAAATTGTATTTAAATTTGTGTATAAATATACGTACACATATAAATAAATACAAATAGTGCATTATCGATAAAATTAAGAAAGGTGTGTTGAGATGGTTTGGACATGTGTTACGTCAGAGTGATGAAAGAACGGTAAAACAAATTTATGAGGCAAATGTAAAATTTTGAGAAAAGAGGCAGAGGAAGACTGAGGAAAACTTGGCAAAATGAGGTTTGTTAAACCCATGTTATTGCTATTTTTTTAAAGTAAAAAAATCTTTTTTCTTCGCATTTTCTAAAAAAAACATGATATATATATATATATATATATATATATATATATATATATATATATATATATATATATATATATATATATATATATATATATATATATATATATATATATATATATATATATATATATATATATATATATATATATATATATATATATACGTAATACATACTTATGTAAAATTTTGATCTTACAATAAAAAAATCATAAAAAACCAAAAAAGTTTTCTTCATAGAGATTATCAAGGTTTTTTTTCAATAAAAAAGGTCCTTAAACTTACTTCATGTCAAGCTTTTTTCAAAAAAAAAAATTATTCAAGTATCATTCAAATATTCATAACATTAACATATTTTATCATTTTGACGAATTACACAAATACAGATTGTAATTACGTTAGCACAAACATTGTTTCGTCTAGTTAATTTTTTGAAAATTTAAAAAATATATATACATCAGAGAAAAAAGTGACGGAACGCCGTTCCACCGCGTTACATGGAAAAAAGCCGTGAAGATTATCATATTGAAACCCCTTGTACAATACTATCTTAGAATGTTCTTGATAAGCTAATAAATCAGTCGCTTATTAAAATTTATACGCGGAAGAAATCACGAGGTATTAAATATATATTAATTTTATATCTTCACATTTTCTGAATAGTTTCTGTTTGCCAACTACCAACAAGTCTAACTGCAGCGTTAGACCACAGATCATTGGACTATTTTTGAATCTAGTCCAAGTATATTTTCATCACGTTGTTTTGAAACTTTTTTTAATGGATTATTTTGAAATAAAGTAAAATACGAAAATAAAAACTTTTACCTGAATCACCTAATTCTATTTCGAATACCGACTGAAAGTCAGTGAATATTTTAGTAATCTGGAGAAAAATGAATTGGACTATGTAAATAGGTGACTTATTAAATTCTTGTATTATATAATTCAAAGCTGTGTGCATATTATCATTAGTCTACAGAATAAATAGAAACATAACTAATTTTGATGATTAAAATTCTCAAAATAGTCATTTATTACTTCAAACATAATAGTTTAATGGCAAAACTTTTGGGAGTTGGTAATTTTATTAAAATGAAACAGAAATAAAATGATTTCATTGATTGATTAGGCAGTCACTTAGTAGGTACTTCATTTCAAATTTTATAAGGTAAATATAACTCTTTTACAACATTTTGAGTGTGTCCAAATACTTGTTCACAAAATCTAGATTATCTCCAATTATAGGAGTTATTTTCATATCATTTTTTGACATCTCATCGAAAATGAAGTAGAATATGGAAGTCTGGGCATTTACGGGGCTTACGACCGTCATAGGCTGGTTTAAGTGATCACTTAAACCAGCCTATGACGGTCGTAAGCCCCGTAAATGCCCAGACTTCCAAATTCTTCTTCATCTTTGATGAGATGTCAAAAAATGATATAAATATAACTCTTTTAAAAATCTATTATGACATGTGTTTTAATGCATTGAGCAAGATTATCAAACACCGTATATGGAACATAGTCTGAATTTAAGAATTGCAACCTTGGAATGTTAAAAAATGAAGAGAAGATAGAAGGCCTTTCTTTTTATTTGCATTTTGTGGTAATTTCTTTAAATTTTTAAATCTAAACACTATTTTTCTTAAAATATTTTAATAAGCATTATTTTATGCATGGAGCATCATTATTGAATACCGTATTACGTTTTTTGGTGTTTGATAATGATGCCACATGCATCAAAACGCTTGTCACAATAGATTTTAAGAAAAAGTGTCATATGCTTCAATTTAAAACCTTTTTTTCATTCCTATAGAAAATCGAAATCATTAAATTGGTTAGTGATCAAGAGAAAAATCAATATAAATGGTATATGAACAGGAAATTTTAACTATGGAAAATATAATTTAGAATTTATTGTCAGTTAAGGTTTCCGTTTTTAAATATTTGGGAAGTTAAATAATGTACCTTTATTGCGTAATTTATGTAGCGAGAAAACATAGTACAAAGGATAAAGATTCTGTATGATAGCCCATGAACCGTAAATGAATGCAAAAAAACGCAATACCTCCTACGTGCTGAGACGTAAAATATGCCTTCCTCCAATTTATCATGAAAGGGCAAAATGAAGGAAGTGGAGGAGTCAGAGTAAAACAGATGTCCTGGCTGAGAATTACAAGAAATTGGACTAAAATTTGAAGAATGGGATAGTTGTTACAAGCAGCAAAGAACATAAAACATTTTATTCAGTTATTGCTAATGTCAGAATTACCTTATGCGGTATTTGATACAATATTGTTTTGGGATACAGTTTTGTATCACATTTTGTAAAAGTTTTACTTAATTCATACAACAAAAACAAAAAATTTGCTTTGCAACAAAAGGTCTATAAGAAATCCTAGATACTTCGGTATCAGATCTGACAATGCAGTGAGATAGCTGTTAATATACGTATATATGGTGCCTGAAGAATATTTTCGATAGTTTTATAAGAAAGAAATCAGTTGCTTTAGGTATAACATCAAAGTTTGAAAAATCTTGGCTTTTCACAATTACGTAAAATATTTTCATGCATATTTCATATCATAATAATAATTGATCCGCTTCTAAATATTTCCTTTGTAATCTGAAATCGGCGTTTAAAATGACACGCTGAAATCCGAGTCCGCACGAAGCGCGTCAGGCAGACGGCAAAGTGAGCTGCTGAAAAGTTGCCAAAAAGCACTTGGAGCGTGTTATTTTCCCTGTACCGAAATACGCCCAAATTCCCGCCACACTCGATCGCATCCGCCATTTTGTCAAAAAATTATCCACAGTTTTTGAGATTCCCGTTATTATTATATCTTTTTGGTGGGTGTATTTTGAGCACGACTGATTTGCGATGCGTGGTTGTCCGGATGGCCGCTAGAGGCGCTAGCGTCTCCGAGTCAAGTCGTGACGCGAGCTTCAAGGGGCCGGGAAGAATCCCTCTTCCAATCCCAGAATCAAACAAAGAAACAATCGACCTTACGGGGAATAGTTGGGATGCTTTTATGCCCGATCTGGTAGTGTTGTGTACTCTGTGATGATATCTAACCACGCGAGAATAATAGTTTCCGATAGAAACTATGAGAGTGAAAATAGTTTTCCTTGTGTCTAAATTTAAATTTCAACTTTGATCGGAGTGAAAAAAATATCAGTGATTAAACTAAACACCGCGAGAGAGGTGAGTGATTTTTATCTTAACTTTTTGGATGTCATGTTATAATATTCTTAAAATAAGTTATATCAATTAAATCAAGTGATTAATAAATGACGCGTTAAATTATTTTGATTGTACTATTTATAAATATTACTAGAACTTTCAACGATTCTTAAACTTCTCTTTTAAAGAAAGTTTTCTTTAGTAATTTATTTATTTATAAATTACTGAAGGTAATCAGGACTTAAAATGAAGTTAAGTGCTATTTCTAAATTAATTATTATTGAAGCTTTTACAATCCTCGATTTATTACATTATTTCAGAAATAGATAATGTAAATAAAAACAAATGGATGTCATTGAATAAATGGGCGCAATGTGTCACCATTAAAATTTCCTGCAAATATTTTATTTTAACAAGAGTGGGAAAATAAAATTCTGAATCTCTGAAAATTTAAATTATTACACTTACTTACACTTTAAAAAATATATTGAGGGTATTGTAAACCATCTTTTACCCATTCCAATGAAATATTTATTTTTTGTAGACAAGTAAAGCATACTTATATTCAAAATGGAACGTGCCGCTTCACAAAAGAAGGCAGCTACTCCTGTAAAAAAAGTTAACAGCATGAAGTTAGAATCTGAGACGCAAACAGCTGTTGCCGTCCGAGTTCCTTCAATAAAGAAGACGGCAGTGGAAGCTCAAGCAGCCGCAGAGAAGATCATAACTCCCGATCAGATACAGTCCGCTTCGATGGCCAGGAAACGCAGAATGATTACCAAAAAAGCACAAGGTGTCCGCACAAGAGAAAAAACCCCAGAACCGACCAGATCTAGTATTCCCCATGAAGATACCACAACTACAGATGAAGAAGATTCTAGATCCCCGAAAAGTCCAGGAGAAATAGAGGCGGACAGAATCTATGCGGAAATGAAAAGGAAAATACAACAGAAAGTCGCCGAAAGAGATAACGACGATATAGATATAGATGCTTTAAGAGAAGCACAAGTCGAAGAAGCGAAGGAACGGAGACGAAGAAGTATTTCCCCGTTTGCCTTACCTACAAAAGAAGAAATCGAAGGACTACAAAGGAAAGGAAGTTTCATCGACCCCGGAAATAAACTATTAACTACTATCCCCAGTTATCCCATTACCTTCAAAGACGAGTTTGATCCTAATATTAGAAGAAATTCGCTGATTTTGGCAGATGCGGATGCGCCTAAAAAGGAAAGACTTTCAGTTCCACCCAGCCCAACTTCCCCAGTTCAACAAAAAAACGCTTTCCAGCTTTCGACCCCGCCAAGTCCCAGAAAAGACCCAGAATCCGCCCCTCAGATCGATAAATCAAGAACACCCTCCCAGAATTTGAAAAATGTCACTAACCAGGAACGAATGCAACCCCCCGTAGCCAATAAACAAGACCCTTTAACAACCCAACCCATCAAATCCAATCTTAAAACTTCTACTAACGTCAATGCCGCATCGTCCAAAAGTCCGGAATCATCTCAAAATTATCCACCGCCGGCCGAAGGACCTCCGATAAGACCAAAAAGAAGTAAATCTGGAACAAGAAGTCAGGTAAATTCGTTGTCTTCAAAATGTGTAATTCAGTAATCGTCGATTATACGTCACGCGACCATGATGAAGTTTATTTGGTCGCGTGTGATAAGAGTCGATATAACTCTTACTAATGTAGGTATAAATATTTTAGGGACGAACGAGTGAAAGTGAAATGAGTGAAGATCAGAGCAAACCTAAAGTAGAAACACAACCACAAAAAATACCGAAACCGAAAGAAAGAAGAAGAACGATCGCCGCGATAAAACGTAGTGTAAGAGAAAGATCGCCAGCTGCACGATCACAATCAGTAAATAGACCACAGAAACCTTTGGAAACAGACGGAATCGAACTAACCAAAACATCGACAGAGATAATAGAGTTGTTACAGAAAGCTAGAAGGAGAAGTATATCTGTGACGGATGATGATCAGAAAATATCAAACGCAGATAGTAAAAATGTTGATAGCGGTCGTAATTTAATGACACCTAAAAAATATCCTTCATCGCCAAAAAGGGTATCGTGTCCTAAGACGATCAAAATTTTAAGTGCAGAAGAAACATTAGAGAGCTTCAAACAAGCTCAAAGAAAAAGTGTAGAAATGGAACGAAGCAGAAGAAGTTCTGGCTATGTTGATGCCAGCCAGTCTGAAGTGACAAGTTCGTGTTATTCTTCATCGTACAGTGAAGACGAATCAGATTTCGATTTGAGTAAAAAAAGCGAAGAGCTGACGAAAAAATTATCTCTTCTGCATAACGAAAAAGAAAAAGAAAGAAAACAAAATGAACCAGTAAGTGAACCAAAGATAGAGGAAAAAGAAGCATTATATACGTTTGAAACAGAAAAAAAGATGACACTCTTTAAGTTCATGTTAAAAAATTCTAGAAAAGTTTGGAAGGAGATTAAAATAGAACGAAAAACAGACTATGACAAGATGAAACTTCTTGGAAATAGATGCTTCAGCGATCTGATGATATTGATAATTTTGTGTGGGTTCGGTGGAGTAATTTTTAGATATACGGAAGGAGCTTTTGAGAACTTTTACAAGTGCGGTGTTAAGAGGGTTAAACGCGATTTCATCGACTCCCTTTGGCAGACTAGCCACAATCTGAGGGAGGAGGATTGGAAGTCGAGCGCCAGGAAGAAGCTATGGGATTTTGAGACTCAACTTCATACAGCTCATGAGGCGGGGGTCCATTCCTATAGCGGCCAGAAATCCTGGTCCTTCATGAACTCGGTAGTATACTGTTTGACCGTAGTCACAACCATTGGTAAGAATGAAATAAAGATTTTTTTCATGGTGTGTGTTTTATTTATTGCTTAATGTCTTTTATTGTTATTGAGAGAAACACGTATGGCGACATTGTACGAAGACCTGGAAATAATATTTTTTGCTAATATTCAATACTATGGGAAAAAATCCTGAAAAAAACCTAGTCTTAAAAAATATGAAAAAGTTTTTTTAAATATTTTTTCCACAAAAAACAAAAACATACACAGTGTTTAGATATTTGATTTCCAAATGAAGCAAATTAAAATTGCTTGTCTGAAATTTGCTTTGTTTTCTTACAATGTCTAATATGAATAAAAATACTTATTTATAATGCAACAGAACCTCGATATAACGAATCTCAAAAGTGAAAAAAACTTAATTAATCAGTTATTTGTTATATAAGTAGGTTAAACGAAAATTTCATCCGCACAAAAATATTGAAATAATCTTGTTTAGTTTACTTACTTTCGTTATATCGAGATGTATTTTTATTGAATGTTGTGGTTGGGTTGGTTTGTTTCAAAGGGACATTAGAAAATTCGTTATATTGCTGAAATCGCTAAATTGCGGTCCATTTATATTTTTGGGTCGTGAAATTAATTTTCCAATTTGAAAAATATATTTACTGAACTAACAGATTTAAAACGTATAAAATATGTTTAAAATATCAATTGAAAAGAACTGATCATTTTGTTTATAAAAAAAAAAAAAAAAATGTTTCAAACAGTTAAAAACAGAAAATATCAATTATTCAACGTATTATGTTTTCATTTTATATATTTTCTTGGATGAATATCGCAGTATTTTTATCGCAGATGCCCAGAAGGCAAGACAAAATATACATATGTCGAGACAATGTGATTATTTTTATGGTTCGTGTATTATTTCTGAACAACGTATTGAACAGAAAAAAGCAGATATATTTTGTTGATTAAACCAGGAATACCTACATGTTATTATTTGATATTCAAATAAACATTGTAAAAACAAACCAATTTTTGTAATATTCAGCATCTAAAATAAAGACGTAAACATATTTTTTTAAACATGATTCATGTTAAATTTATTTTGATCTTGGCTATAAAATTCTTCAAGACTGACTCCAGCTTATTTTTCTCTGTTTAAAAATTAAACATGATCGAGATTAAAAATATAATTTGATTTCTTTTACATCTTAAATTATGATTTTTTGAAACGTATTAATTTATTGATCAATAAGCGGTAAAATAACCGCAAAGGAATTTTAATTTGAAATTTCATTAGTTTTTTTTACAAACTATTATTTTACAACATTTTGAGTGTGTCCAAATACTTGTTCACAAAATCTGGATTATCTCCAATTACAGGAGTTATTTTCATATTATTTTTTAACATCTCATCAAAGATAAAGAAGAATATGGAAGTCTGGGCATTTACGGGGCTTACGACCGTCATAGGCTGGTTTAAGTGATCACTTTACACACGTGTAACATTCATCAATTCTACCCATTATTGACAACCACACTACTAAAATTCTTGGAAGTTCTATATATATGAACCAATTTAGAAATATTGTTCATGAATCACTAGAACTTCACTAGAGACATCTATTGGTGAGATGTAAAGAAGCTTTTTATTAATCAGAATCTCTTATATTAGTATGTGAGATCCGAATCCTGGATTATAATCACACACATGAGAAACGCCAGAAAATAATTTTAGTAGTGTGGTTGTCAATAATGGGTAGAATTGGTGAATGTTACACGTGTGTAAAGTGATCACTTAAACCAGCCTATGACGGTCGTAAGCCCCGTAAATGCCCAGACTTCCATATTCTTCTTTATCTTTGATGAGATGTCAAAAAATAACTATTATTTTGATTTATGCCTCCTTCAACGCCATTTGAAAAATTAATAGATTTTCTTTTTAAAACGTTTTGAAATATTTTCTCATACTTTTTGACGTTTTTTTATTTTTAATAAAGCTTTGTAATATGTTTTATTCTGTCTCCATAGCGTTGTGGTAATCACATGCTTAGCTAACAATAATAATATTTCAGATTGAATTCATAGTCATGTTTTTTTGTTGTTATTCAAATCTTAATGTTTTTTTAATTAAGTTATATATTTTTGAGAATTACACTGGTAATTTAAGCGTATTACTTGTAACGACCTGAATTTGATTTACGATAAAGAGAACACTGCGATCATCCAATGCAGTATTATATACATTATTTGGTTCTTATAAAAGTATTTTTCTATATCCAAAATACATATAAAAAGGCAGATCAAATTAATATAAAACAGACTGATAAAACCTGTTTTAAATATTATTTTATCCATTTATATCAAGTATTTCCAAAAAGTTATTCATATGAATAGTTTGATTGATATCCTAAATATAAGTGAAAGGTCTTTTAATATGAGAATATGGAAGCTTAGGTATTTGAAGGCTTACGATTTATCATTGGCTATAGACCTGTCATTTTAGTTTCATGATTATTTCTGTCAACTCACGAATTTTAACCAAAGATGGCGAAGACAATTTTTTTCTCAAAAATGCGGTATTAATTTTAATTGAAGCATATATATATATATATATATATATATATATATATATATATATATATATATATATATATATATATATATATATATATATAAACTGTTGTCCGCCTCCGTAGTGTAATGGTCAACACGCTCGGCTACCGTTCTGGAGGTCCCGGGTTCGATTCCCAAGGGGGGTAAAATAAATATAAGTGATTTTTTCACTGTCATATTTATTCAATATTACCCTGGACTGGTACCTGAAGCGGAGGGCTGACCACCTTTCCTTCATGTGTAAACCATCAAGATAACACTGCGTTTATATGACGCAGTGCCCTATGCACCATTGGGGTGCGGATAAGGGTTTTATTTTATATGTATACACTTTTCCGAAATTTGAGTTGTCGTGAATGGGTACAATAATGAATGTCAGGCAAAGTATAAAATCATCACTTACACCAGCCGACGAAACTTTGCAACCCTTTAACTATCCAGGATTACACATTTTTCTTTCACTTGATTTCGTTATATACAGTATCGAGCAGATTTATTGAAAAAAAACTTTTATTGTTGTATTTTCGTAATAAGTTTTTAAAAATATCTTGTATATTAGTTATATCACAAATTAATATTTAATGAGATCTCATTTGGGCTAAATCAAAGATTTACCCTTCTTGGCATCTATTATATAAGGTGGATGCCATTTTTTCGTCTCGAAACTATACCTCAATTATGGACAAAATGAACTTTTCCACCGTAGTGCGATCAATTTTGGAGAGCCGATTCTCACAGATTCCCGATAGATTTTCAATTAGGTTTATGTCTGGCAAAATTCACGACCCGTCCAATACAGTTCATTGTTTTGTGTGAAAAATTTCATCATTTTTTTGGATTTGTGGCAGGGGGTTAAATCCTGCTGAAATATTCCATTACCATTAAACCTTCGTTTTTGTATCTCTGGCAGTATCTTGTCAGTGGTATTGAGTGATACTCCTCGCTATTCATCATTTCAGTCACTGAAAGAAGCAGCCCTGGTCCATAATACGAGGAACGCCCCCAAAACATTTTTTAAAGGGTGTTGAAAATACGGAACAAAGTTTTGTTTCAATTAATCTGTTTGATACTGTATGTTGTGATGACTTTAAAATCTTGATAATGCACTTTCAAAATAAATAGAATATTTGTATCACTTGCAAAAATATTTTACTTCGGCATTCTTTCCATGCAAAACCTAAGAGGGTGGAGTTTGAAAACAATAATCAAGTTGTGGCAGGGTAGAAATCAAACCTACAAACTCTGACTCAGAATCTATGTTACTTATTTAAAGAAGTTATAACCATGTGTGTTAAAACATCAGATTCAAAATTTAATGCTGTCCAAAAAAAAAAATTTTATGATCCCGTAATACCATTTTTGGTTTTTTTTTTATAGCAGGTAATTATAGGGGGGAAAAATAAATGAAAAACGATGTTTTTATATGCAATAATATTTATTTAACACTATATTATAATATTTGAATGAGTATGATAAAAAATAACGTAAAAAACGTAATTAAAGAATTTGAATTTTGAAACTGATACTCTTCTTACTATTCATGTATATTCGACCATACTCCAGTAATTCAACTTAAACTGAATAAATCTCAAAATGAAAATAGACTCTGACTAACTAACTAACTAAACATCACTCCACTTCTCCGCAGGGGTAAGCAGAAAGAAAAAAACGCCACAAAACTCTGTCCTTGCAAACATTCTTCACGTCTTACACGTTCATGCATCTCCTCATATATACCCGCCGATTGTTTCGACTCCTAACCTGACCACTTTCAAGTATTTGGCATACTTGATCGTGCCAAGTTTTTCTCGGTCTTCCTCTGCTCCTTTTTCCAATTACATTCTTCGCTTCTTCCACGTTCATGCATCTCCTCATACAAAATAAAATAGACCCAAAAAAGTCAAAATGCATTCTCTCAGACAAACGTGCAGCAGAAAGATGTATGATGGGTGATTGAATGGTGAAATAAGGTAAAAAATGCAAGGCTGAGATAAGCATCATCGATAAAATAAAAATAAAAGGTGTGCTGAGATGGTTTGGGCATATGAATCGAGTAAGCGAATAAAAAAATTATCAAACGAATGTTGTTCGTAAAAGAAGCAGAGGAAGACCAAGGAAAACTTGACATGATCAAGTATTTCAAATACTTGAATGGGGTCAGGTCAAGAGTCAGAATGATCGGCGGGTATGTATGAGGGGATGTTTTCATGTGGAATATGCGAATATTGTTTGTAAAGAGAGATTGGTGAGGCGTTCTATCTCTGCCTACTCCCACGCGGAAGCGGCATGAAAGATGATTAGTTTGTTAATTAAATATCAAAATATTCAATAAATAAATAATTTACACACTGATATAATTCGAGGGTAACTTTTTTCGAGGTTGCAAAGGGTTGTCCATTTTTAAAACGCAATCTAACTTTTTAACTACTGTGAAAAAATTTATGATTTTGTCTCACGTATGCAAACAATGATGATGTAAAAAAAATAGTATGTACCACATGATAACAAGGTTTGAATGGAACATTGAAATACTGAAAAAGGCAGAAAAAAATGTATAGATGGTGTATGAAAAAAAAGTAACTTTGAATAAAAATAACTCGACAAAATAATATAAGTCAAAAATAACTGTTATTTTTAGTATACTTTCTCTTGAATTTAATGAGATATTTTTAAATATATATTTTTTTTGGTAACTCTATTCTTATGGTATAAGTTAATTTTCTTAGTTATTATTTTTTTCCAGATCATGTTTTTGCCGTCAAATTTTATATATATTAGGCTTTCTTGACAGCTCGCCGTATATGAGGTAAAATATGGAGGTTTGGGCATTAACAAAGTTTATAGGCTGGTAATGTGATCACTTAACACACGTGTAACATTCACATTTATTTATACCCATAATTGACAACCACACTGCTCAAATCTTTGAAAGTCGTAGATATATTGATCCACCTCATGATGTTCCGTGACTGAGTTCACAACAGCCATCTTCGATTAGAAAGCTTTTATTTGGCAGAGACCCTTTATTTGTATGCAAGATCCATACCCGAATGATTTTACAAACTGGAAAAAGCCTGAAAACATGATTTGCTAATTTTTATGCAGCTTATACTTTGATCAGTTATTTTATTCACAACATTTTGGACAATCTTGACAGTTAAAAAAACGCTTTCTTTCATTAACCATAGATAGCTCCAATGTACTTTCACATAAATCGTACAAAAATAATACTTTTTTTTAAATATTGCGGTTATAAATTATGGATAATATAGTGAATGTTACATGCGTGTAAAATATTCACTTAACCAGCCTATGACAGGTTATAAGCCCTGTAAAAACTCAGAATTTCATATTTTTCTTCTTATTTTTTTTGACGAAGAAAAGAGTAGTTATTCTATTCGTTCACCTATGTTAACATAATATCAATTATTTTTTGTATGAAACGAGTAGTTTTTTTTAATACTTTCGTTATTTATTTAACTTCGATATCCTTATTTTTTTCCTCTAGGTTATGGGCACATAGCACCTTCTACGACGACTGGGAGAGCAATAACCATAGTGTACGCCATAATCGGCATACCATTATTCCTCATCCTCTTGGCAGACTTCGGTAAGCTCTTCACAAGATGCATAAAGTTCTTGTGGGCTTTTGTACGAAGGCTGTACTACACGGGAAGTTGCAGAAAAGTCAGGCGAACCGTTCAAGTTCAGGTAACATTCAACACTTGTTATGACAATTTAAAAAAAAAAAATTACTTTAGTTAATATATCACTCACTCCTTTCAACAACGTCATATTAAAAAAACTTGATTTTTCAGGAGATCGTTATTAAAGTTAAATAAAATAACAAAATGTATTAAAAATAAATACTAAGCCACTTATTGAACTTTTTACTGTGCAACAGATTTTTTAAAGTAAATCCTGAAGGTTTTTCCTCCATTTGAAAAATATTTAGTATATTTAAAAAAATAATAAAACAATACCTTTTATTCAAAATGCAAAAAAAACACTTTCTGTTCTATGGCGGGATAATATTAAGTTAAAAATATGCCGCTTTTGTTGGGATATAGTCCATTTTCTGGGCATTCCAAAAACATGCATAATTGAAAATTGACGATTTTTGATCTGACGTTGTTGAAAGGAGTGAGCGATATGAAATGTATTTTGTTTGCGCAAGTTAAGTATTTAGACACAATCCTAATGTTATGGAGGAATGAGATGACGTTTTCCGCCTGCATAGTGTAATAGTCAGCACGCTCGGCTACCGTTCTGGAGGTCCCGGGTTCTAATCCCAGGGGGGGATCAAATAAATAAATGTGATTTTTTTCACTCATATATTTTTTCAATATTAACCTGGACTGGTACCTGAAGCGGAAGGCTGATCACCTTTTCATCATGTGTTAACAAAATAACACTGCGTTTACATGTCGCAGTGCCTTTTGCACTATTGGGGTGCGGAAAAGGGTTTGAAGAACATGAGATGTGACTGTTAATTTGGGTAGCCGTTACCTTACGATAACTGGTATTTTTGGATAACTGAATTAAAAATAATCACGTCGTCCATAACGTGGGGTGCTATCTAACCTGTAAGGCTGTTCCCAATATTAAAAAAATAAAACCAGATAAAACATTAATTATTGTACATAAATTTAAAGGACAAACCAAATATTTACTCTGCGTGGTATTAAATATATACATTTTTAAATGACATTTTAAATGATTAAAATACATAAGAGCTACAGGTAGGATAAAAACAAACACAAAGATGAGCGCTAATTTGTATGACCGGCTTGGCGAGTACTGTATTGGAAAGTATGTAAACATGGAGAAAGATCACAATTTTTTTATTATTAAGAATAAAAATTAACAGGAATACCTTTTTTCTCAATTGAAACCTTTTACTTTTGCAGGAAGTGATGAAGGGATTAAACATGGTCTACACAGCTGCTTCCACGTTTCGAAGGCCATCACAGTACCAAATGGATGAAGAAATCGGACCATCCAACAACCCAGATTCGCCACAGCTTCCACCAAAACCAAATTCAAACCTTTTGGCAGTGCCATCGAAAGATGGAACCAATAAGACAGAAGGAAACGATGATCCAACTGCTGAAGACCAAGAAATCCAAACTCCTGCTCCATCAGCTTTTGAAATTGACGATGAATTCAACCTTCCAATCTCAGTAGCGATCACTTGTTGGATAATCTATATCTTTATGGGAGCTTCGATCTACGTCGTCTGGGAAGAATGGAGCTTCTTTGAATCCTTTTACTTCGTCTTCATTTCGATGTCCACCATTGGCTTCGGCGATTTTGTTCCCAATCACCCCATATACATGATGGGTAGTATAGTCTACCTAGTTTTTGGCATGGCTTTGACATCTATGTGCATCAACGTGGTCCAGGTAAAGCTGTCCGATTCCTTCAGGCAGGCCAGTGCTAAGATTGGGGCGACTATTGGATTGAAGGTATCTGAGGAAGATGGTAGTCTGGCACCGATAACTCCTCCGCCCATAGAAATTCCGCCTGTTCATGGTTTGAACAAAAATGAGTCTCCGGTAAATGTTTGAAACGTACTGATACTGTATTTAAAAAATACTTTAACTCTAACATTATACGAGTACATCCAATTATTGTTAGTAAAGAAGGACGATATTCAACTAAATAATTGAAAAATGCCGTAAAAAGACTTCAAAATCCCAAGTTTTGATTAAAGAAATATATTTAAAAAAAATAGAAAAAAAACACTATTGAATAACTAGTTCGTTCGAAAGGTGGAATATAAATGCTGATCAGAAATATCACAAAACTTTTTTCTATGTTCGGATTTGATTGCCAGAGAAAAATAACAAATTAACGACCCTTTTGCATATAAATATTTATTTGTTACCTTACTTGTTTGGCATCTGAAACGCAAGACTAATCACCTTGCCTTCAAGCAATCACGGCATTATTTCTATGCGGTGCTCTAATCACCATTTGGTGCTGACGAGTATCAGAAAAAGAAGACTTTTCTATTTAAACCGAAACTAAAAATATATATTAAAGGTCAGATCACAGTCAAATTGTTTTTTTTTAAACCTACAGCATAAACGAATTGATAAGATTTGAGTACCATTGTCTTCATAAAAATTACAGTTTATATCAACCTGGCATTGCCTTCACTAAAGATGCTGTTGTTCCTATAATACTATTTGATGTACATAATTCATGCTCATATGACAGTTATGTATATGGTATATAAGAAATCAATATGTTATTATAATTTTATTTTTACCTAAATTGATTGACTTCATTTATTTTTGTTTGATTGTCGTATGGGCGAATTATTATAAGGTTTAATGTTTTAACAAAAATAAACATATACTCCTTGAAAATGAATAAATATTGATTTTCCTAAACGTGTATTTTTATATATCCAAAGTGTCATAAAATAAAATGAAATCATGATGTGTAGTACGATAATATTCCTAAAATATAAACTGGTATCTTATTACTATATTCATTTTCGAAATGTAAATTGTCTCACATAAATTATTTCTTTAAAACGAAAAAATATATAATATTGTGTGTATTATAAGCTACCAAAAATATTTTTAAGCGGCTTTTCATTAAATATTTTTATTAAATATTTAATTTTTTAAGGATAAATATAAAAAAGTAGATTACATGTAATAATTTTGAAAAGGCCATAGCATTTTCATAAAAACATGAAATACCCTTGCATATCAATATTATGTTGGAATAAAACACACAAAGATATTTTTACTGAAACTATTGCTATGATTAAAAATCGATTGAGGGATGAAAAAGTTTAAATATTAAACTATATAAGTTTAATAGCTTTTTTAACGCAACATAGAAAAAAAATCTTTATGTATTAACACCCCTATGCAACAGTTTAAAATTTATATAAAATGATAAGGAAATACCCTTGCATATCAATATTATGTTGGAATAAAACACAATAAGATATTTTTACTGAAACTATTGCTATGATTAAAAATCAATTGAGGAATGAAAAAGTTTAAATATAAAACGATATAAGTTTAATAGCTTTTTTAACGCAACATAGAAAAAAAATCTTTATACATAAACACACCTATGCAATAATTTAAAATTTATATAAAATGATAAGTTGGCATCTTTTAAAGCTCTAATGCTTTAGACCGCGGTCACGATGTCAATGTCGAGGGTAGAGCGGTGAGCAAGGAGCAGAAGATTCAAGATAAAAAAGACAACTTTTCTCTATTTTAATTAACGCTCACTTTTTTTCGAGTGTAAAAATATCATTTGACTTTCCTCTACTCACGATTTAAATCATAAAATGTAATCTGAAAATATTTTTGGAGAGAGCTTTTTCCGATCTTGTACATCTTCTAAGCTTGTATTTTTTAATATTATGTGTAAGTAGTTAATGATACAGTTATGCCTTGACTCTTGCCTTGTTAAGTTTAGTTAAGCTTTTACAACTTAAAATTAATGGTGCCAAAAATTAAAAAAATATTATAATGTACATATTTTTTTCTACAAATAAAACGTATTTTAAGATTTTTATTGTATATTATTAAAGTTGTTTTGATATCTAAGAAAATGAGTGTGTATTTTTACGAAATACAATAGGTTTAAATTAATTGAAATTAATCAATGTTTTTCATTTAATGATTGGATCTCCATTTACAAAATAAATGACAAAAAGCTTATATTTGATTAGTAATATTATAATCCAAGTAAAGTAAACAGGTATTTGAAATTTGATTAAGTATCTTTTTTTTAATAGCAATATATTTTTGTCAATTTAAAACCAGAAATAAGCTTAAAAAAATACATGAATGTTTGTTCAAAAATAGTAGTTACTGGCAACCTGAATGAAACGTATTAAAATAGTATCTATTACATTAAAGCTTAAAATACATGAAAGCTACCTTAAACGTTAAAAAAAATCGAATTTTACCATATTTTGATAATGACCTTCAAAATTAAAACTTCTCACTTAAACGACAACGTTAAACATCTCATTGGAAATCATGCACGATTTTTTAAGTACTTTTGCAAACTGAAGATAAACAAAAAAAATATCATTAATTAATTCAGCAGTCACATTGTGGTAAAATGTATCAAATAAAATTTGCTAACCATTATTCAATAGTAGATTTACCACGTAAAACTTAAATTAATACATTTTTCATTTAAAAAAACTTATTTAGTAAAATTCCAAACATTCTCGCGATGAAAAAGTGACTTGTAACATCGAAAGGGCCAGTAACTGACTTTTACCCTATTTTAGTGTACCTTTATATATTTTTACGTAAATGTTGATCATTTTTTTTTTTAAATAGGATAAGTTATTTTGTTTTTTTTTTACAAGACACTCAAAATCTAGTCACATAAAGGGCTACATGGACATAGAATATGTAAATCTGATTCTAATATTTTTAAATATTAGTTGGTAAAAGACGTTGCGACAACAAGACACAAAAATATTGTAATAATTTGACAATGAATATTTAAACAAAACATACATGAAACCTGCTTTTAATAATATGATTTTTTCTTTATTTTATTGCGTAAGTATTGTACTACAGAAAGATGAGACAATATAAAATTGAAATAAAAATAAACATCGAATGAAACTAATCGTTTTTATTTCTTTTAATTCAAGCTACGTGTATGTCTAATTTAATATCAACTTTTATCCATGAAAAATTAATGTTTTCAGTCATTAATTTGGCAGTCTTTGTGTGGTTCAATCTATCCATTTTGAATTTAAGAAAAAAAAATTAAAATTAATATGATGAAATAATGAAATGATTTTGACTTAACTTATATTTTCAGATCACTTTCTTTATTGATTTAAAATAATCTTAGTGGCTTATTGCTAAGAAGCAATATCTTCCAACTGACCATAAATAGATTACTGATAATATCAACGTTTGAACCTTACAAAGTCGTTGAAATAAGAGGGTAAATAGTTTTTCAATAATTAAAGTTGTACGATGACCATAATTATTTAAACAAAATTATCACTTTATTTAAATTCATACAAATGAGGTTATCTTGATATCTGGTTACACTTTACAAGATTATTTTTGTATCATTAAAAATCTCAGGAATCAACCAAAGACCATGAAGTTTTGAATAGGTAAGAAAATGAAAATTATCTTTGTGGAAATTCCGTAAGATGTCACTAGTAGTGGGAAAATGACACAATTTTAAAAATTACCATTAGATAAATGTATAAAATATTTTATCGTTCGTTTAAGTCACTCACTTTGTTTTGTCGGTTGTTTCTTTTGTCATTATTCAAAACGATGTTTTTTTCGATCCGAAGATAGTTTAATATAGTTGTAAGATATTGCTTTGCTCTCTAAAAATTTTGAAAGCATGCGATACCTTTGCTTAAAATTTCGAAAACTGACGGCACAATGGTAATTCGTAAATAAATGAACAGTTTATTAAAAACTTGAATAGGGTAAATATTAAATAATTGAAGCTTTGATAAGTACATCAAGTATAGAAATATTGAATCTTATCAACTTTCATTTTAGACATTTAAGTAGATTTAAAAAGTAAATCGTTCTTTCAAACCGAAGATTTGTTAAATGGAAATATGATAATTTTTAAAGCAAATAATTCATAGTACCATTACTACTTGACAAAAAATAAATAAATAATTAAACGTTAATTTAAGCTCTTTAGCTCAAATTCAATACAGGCCTATTTGTAAATGAATTTAAAACCACATTTTTTATTTAAATTTTACTTGGGTCATACCACTATAACCGAGAATGCTGAGTGATCGATTATTGTTAATAATGAAAAAAAAGAAATCCTGTCGTTTCAATGAATTTTCCTATACAATACTAAATTGTTTGAATAATCGACTATTTGTGAAAAACACATCACAAACACCCAGACCAATTGAAAATAAACGTTTCTTGAAATTATTTTGCGATTAGCAGGAATCGAACCCGCGACGCCAGTTTCGCAGACGAGCGTCTACTCAACTACGCCACGGCGCCAGACGTTATATAACATACTTTAAAAAAAAAATATTACATAATTATGTACAATAAAAGTTTTATGTCATATAAAAATAGTTTCCATATACTTTTTATAACTGAGACATTAATAATTCAACTCACTTTTACACACACAATATACAACATTTTTGCAGAGACATCATTTTATAAGAATTCGTTTATTATTTAACCAATTTCCCAGACCTTTATGTTTTTAAATATTTTGATTTATTTAGTATGTTTTTTTTTAATAATTTAAATAAATTTTGTAAGCATGTCTACTTACAACCTTAAAACTAAAAACGCAGTTCTCTACAATAAAGAGACTGAGCTCTTGTGCTTGGAGAAGGACTTACACTTGTTATTTATGTTTGTTGGTAATACATTTGTTTCCTTAGCATAACATATATTAAATTCATTTAATTTATTTTTTTAGCATTTTAATGTCTTCAATTTTTTTATGTCTGTAGGAGGTTTGTTGAGGTACTAAGTTCCCAAATATTTAAAGTTCTGTTGGAATTTTTTGGTACTGTAAAGTCACGTTTATATCTCAAAGATGAATTTTTATTTAGATTTAAGTAATTTTCACCCTTAAATAGTTAGAGAATTGCAGTTAAGAAAAAAACTACTTTTAGGACTTTGAATATTAAAAATAATCGTTTCATTGGATTTTTTTTCTTTTTAAAAATTATTATAATCATTGTTCTCTGATATTATGTTTATTAAGGATATTTTTTTAAGCAACGCATTTTTTTTAAATAAAAGATAACCCTTTCATTATTATATGCTAAATACAAACACGTTCTCGATCGCATTAACTGAAAATCAGCACAGGCCTTAAAATTAAACCCCTTGGAACTACATTTTTTTACATAGGGGTGATTTCTTTCGACATCATTGTTATTTGGACCGTTTGAAATCTGGAGGAGACGTTTTAAACGACTTCGTAGAGAAGAAAATTGAAAAATATACCTCCACAATACTCAGTATTATCAGAAGGTTGCTTTTGAAATCCTGAATTCCTGTTTTCAGCTATTTCCTTCAGAGGCAGAATTTACCTTGTATAACATATATTTCAAAGAAAATCGATCCAAAAAGATATTTATTTTTTGGTTTATATATCGACTGAAGATATATCAATCTTTACTAACTAACCATCACGCTACTTCCCCGTAAGAGCAGGCAGAGATAATAGAACGCAACACCACTCAGCGTTTGCAAACATTATTCGTCTCTTCCACATTCATGCATCTTCTCATGAATACCCACGTGCATTTCGACTTCTAACCAAGTATTTGACATACCTGATCGTGCCAAGTTTTTTTCGGTCTTCCACTGTATATCAATCTTAATTGCGTCATACCTCCGTACTAAGCCGTCAATAATGGACCATTTAGTAGGGGATCTAAAATTCAACAAATGAGACCATTAGAGACACAGCAGAATGGATAATGTCCTCGGTGTATACCCAGCGGATAAGACGATTAAACTCTGGGTATTTGCCTTGGGTACACCCAGACTTGTATTATATTTATCTGCATCTATGTAAAAATGTATAAAATAGATTAGTCATGAAGACATATCGATTCTTTTATATTATATAATAAGGCATTCAAAAAGGGTCGACGTTTTTATAGGTTCAACAGCTTGGATTGATACAGATTTCAGCCAAATAAGAAGAACTTATCTCACTTTTGTGAGATAGGTTCTTCTCGTTCTCGTTTCAGTAGTGTTGTTGTCAATCTTGGGTAGAATGATGAATATTGTATTCGTATAAAATATTCATTTAACTATCCTATGACATTATAAACACTGTAAATACATCGACCTCCATTTTTTCATATTTTAATATATTTATCCATATTGAGATGTCAACAAAAAACATTTAACATTTTACATTTTAACTAAATTATCATTTTTGGCACTTAAAATGCCAAGGTTGGGGTAGTAAGTGAATATTTATTGTAACTGCAGACAGTTGGAAGAATTACATATTGAATTGTTGAATAATATATCCAAAATTAAACAAGGTTCATTTGGTTGAATTCTACATTTATTCATGTATATGTTAATACGTGACGCGTTTCGTCTTCTTAGGAAATTATCAAACACATCTTAGGACATTATCAAAAACATTCTTAGGACATTATCACAGAGTGTTTGATAATGTCCTAAGAAGACGAAACGCTTCACATATTACCATATACATAAATAAATGTAGAATTCAACCTAATAAACCTTGTTTAATTTTGGATATATTACCAAACAAGTATATGAGTAATCTGAGTGTTGAATCATCTAGATTAATATTAATATTAATATTAAATCCCTTTGCTTTAATTTACCCTGGAGACCAATACGTTTCGTAAGATTACTACAGTGTATACACTACTTATAAGTGGCATCATTTTACATATTTCAGAAGTCTGAATTTGCCAAAACTTAAGCTCTCACCTTCACCCTTTATAACCGATTTTTTTTGTATGTGCTTTATTATTATTCTGCGGCTGAACTATAAACTTTCGAACAAGGTATATATTGCGTTAGCGGAAATTTGAAAAATGTGAGTCAAAATAAGATTTAATTTGAAATTGTATTTTTTTCGGTATGAAAAGAATCCGTAGGATATTAAATAAATTCATCGAATTTTTATTCTCCTTCTTTGGACGCGTATTGAGAGGTGATAAACACGGCTTTCTAAAACTTACTTACTTATAACCCTTATCCGCACCTACTGGTGCATAGGGCACTGCATCAAATTGACGCAGTGTTATCTTGATCATTAATTACATGAAGGCAAGGTGATCACTCTTGCGCTTCAGGAAGCAGTCCAAGGTAATATTGAATAAATATTACAGTGTTACATCACTAATATTTATTTTTACCCCCCCTGGGAATCGCAGCCGGGATCTCCAGCATGGTAGCTAAACACGCTGACCATTACGCCACGGAGGCGGACAAAACTTATTACTTATAACTTTATAACCTATGAAACGAAAAATTGATTAACGTTGTGGAGTTAGAAGTCTTAGCTGAGAAATAGAAGAGATTAGCAGAGAACAGAAAAGCTTTCAGCAGAGTGATCGTCAACATCGGAGAGAACTGATAAGGCACTGGAAGAATAATGTTTATAAATAAAACTTTTTAAGCCACGATAACATCAGAAAAAAAATGTCAAACTGTTCTTCGTGTACTGTGTTAATACGTACCACATAGAACCAATAAACGTTTGCGTATTTAACTGTTCATTAGCTGAACACGTTTTAATATTTATTATTATATAATATATATAGATTTTCCAATAATTTAATATTTCACACATGTAAAACAACAGCAGCGTTAAACCATTATACGTACGTAGGTTAAAAAACTTTATTAAACTTCCGGAAAACTTAAAATCACAAAGAATTTTCACAAGAGACATCTTTTGGTGAAATAAAGAATAATATGGAATAACTCCTATACTTTGAGATAATCAAGATTTTCGAACAAGTATATGAACACACTCAAAATTTTATTAAAAAAAATATGTTCTCGAAAATATTTATTTTTTAATTAACTAAGAACGAAACCTTTTATATTATCTTGGCACTAATCTTGTAAGCTTCATTCAAACAAAGGTATCAAAGGCTATTTCAACCCTTGTGTTTACGTTTAAATCCAAACGCCCCTAGAATAACGGTTTATTCACAACATGACCTATATTTTTAACTGCCCCAAGACTCAGCCTAGAGTAACCGAAGGTATTTTATGGCTGAAACTTGCTGCATAACACTTTGAAATATTTCGAAATGTGTTTCAGGTATGTGCGAGACAGCAACAGGGTATAGACCCAGAAATAAAAGCTTCTAAACATCGTAAATGTATATATTTTTACATCAGATGATTTTTTTAAAACGATGGCCATAAATTCCTTTTCAAGCACGAGAGCTTAATCTCTTTATTGGAGAAAAAAGTGTAGCTTTTATAAAGATTGTTAGAAGTAGAAATGTTTGTAATAAAATACCTAGGTACCTACCTATACATTTTATTAAGTACTTACAAATAGTACCTACATAAAACAGTTCTACCACCAGATGTCGCATGCGTCGCACTGAATAAAACAAAAGACATCAGATAGAAAAAAATATAATATTCTGAACTGTCAGAATCAGAAAGATAGATAGAAAAATATTATAAAGATAAATTAAGAAAAAACTTTAATTACAAAGCAACACATTGTTTATTTTATTATTATACACCCACTTTACATATTATTTACACCCAATTTATAAAGAAAAATATTACCACGTTATATGTATAGCAAATTAATTGAATTACAATATTTTATTGTAACCATATTAAATATTTAAAAAAATGCTATGGTTACGATGCAGATCTATACCAAGGAAATATTTAATGAATTTCAACTCATGACAGTCAAGTATTCGCTAAAACCTTCATTAAGTATGCATTAAAAAATGTTACGAATCACAAAAGAACACTTTTCAGCTAAACGAAACACGAATCACCATCACCACTTCATGAAAAAATTCAAGGAACTAAGAAATTTAAAAAAGTAGAATCAACATTTCTTCAAAGGAACTTTGTCTGATTTGTTATAAGGTTCTGTAATAGGCCATATTTGATTTCTATCCAGCGCCAAAAGAAAAAAAGTGAGAAATGATGCTTTTATCATACATGAATTTGATTAACATCAGGTATCATCGTTTTTCTCCGGATCGACTATTTTAGTTTAAATTATTATGTTTTAATCGACAAGTAAGGGGGCAAAATTTTCGGCTGATATGTATGAGCAAATGCATGAACACGTAAGAGGCTATGATTGTTTGCATAGATACATTGGTCAGGTGTTCTATTCTCTCTACCTACCATTGCGGAGAAGCTGAATGTATCAAATACACGTGCGTTTGTCCTTCATATATCGCTCTTTCCTTTCAATATCGTCATATATCAAAAAACGACAATTTTCAGTTATGCATGTTTTCAGAATGCCCAGAAAATGTACTATTTACCAGCAAAAGCGGCATATTTTTAACTCAATATTTACCCGCTAAAGGGCAGAAAGTATTGTTTTTGCATTTTGAAAAAAAGGTATTGTTTAATATATTTTTTCAAACATACTAAATATTTTTCAAATAGAGATTTAAGATTAAAAGTGAGATTTCAAAAGTGGTTTGATATTTATTTTAATACATTTTAATATATTCTTAAACTTTAAAAACGATCTCCAGAAAAATCAAGTTTTTTGATATATGGCCTTGTTGAAAGGAGTGAGTGATATGTACTTTTTAATCCTTTTTTGTAAACATGGATGTTGTAATGTTGAGAGGCTTTGAAATATTCTGAACACAGTGCAATATGCTGGAGGGCTCCTATTCAGGAAGGCTTCATACGGGGTGAAAGGTTAACGGCCTTGGTAGGATGAGCGAGGGGGTACACTCCCCATGGAATTCAGTTCCAATATTTAGTTCAATGCTGTATGAATACGTCATATCAGTTTGAATTAGTTATCAGTATGCAGGAAGCTACATTTTATACAAAATGTGCGCAAGGATTTTCAAAAAGTTTAATGAAAACAATATGTTTTTTTTAAATGTGTTTCTTAAAATGTATGGCTCAATTGTATGTATCATGAAAAAGCTATAGTAAATAAATTTTAAACCCTTTTTCCCACCCGATGGTGCATAGAGTACTGCATCATATAAATTCAATCATATAAATTCAGTGTCCGCTACAGGTACCAGTTTTCAAAAACGACTCTTTTATCATTGTATAGCGACGACTATGACATTATCCATATACTGCAATATTCAAATCACATAAACACATCAAACAAAACAAAACACATACCTTTTTTGGTCAAAAAAGCTTTAATTATTATACGCAACCTGTTTCCATTATTATTATTTTTTTTGATTTATTTAGTTAGCTTATAATATATTTAATACAAACTATAATTTACATTTAACTTACATCCATTTTATTTATTGTTTCGGCATTAACTTTGTGGTAAGACATGTTACAATGATTAAAGAAAAAATTTAGTTTTTTACCACTTTTTTATTATAGACTACATGTTTCAGAAGTTATTATACAGACCTGAATGATGGAAGTTTAACTTCTGAAACATGTAGTCTATAATAAAACTCAAGTGGTAAAAAACGTAGTGTTTTCTTTAATCATTGTAACTTACATCCTTTATATATTTACATATTCTAACAGTAAACCAAACATTTTTTAAAAATTCTTTCAGACTCTTTTCATTCTTCGTACATTCAGGCATCTCATCATACATTTTCAAACCCTTTTTTGAAAAATGGCAGTCTTATTTTATCATCCATAACATCATTAAATACTGATATTATGGATAATAAGAAGAAAAAAAACTATTCATTAGTAAATAATGGAATCGGGTAGATCTGAAATGAATTTAAACAATCGACTATGTCGAATTTGATTGCATGTCATAAACAATTTTCTTCTCATATACTTTTATCAATCTGTACCTTAAAATTTGCCTTTGGCATGGGACAATGCTTATCATGCACACAAACCCAATTATATGTATGAAAAAAATATATATAACAATAACTTTTGGCAGTATGATGCTAGAATGGTGAAATAAGGAAAGAATGTAAGGCTGAGATACACATTATCTATATATATAAATAAATACAAATTTTGGTGTATAAAAAAAGTAATTTTGTGCATTATCGATAAAATTAAGAAAAGCGTTTTAAGATGGTTTGGACATGTGGAACGTAAGAGTGAGGAAAGCACCGTTAAGCAAATTTTTGAGGCAAATTTAGTTAGAAAAAGAAGCAGAGGATGACCGAGGAAAACTTGACACAATCAGGTATGTCAAATACTTGTAAGAGTTGAATAATTGGCGGGTATGTATGAGGAGACGCGTGTTTATAGAGGCAAATATTTTTTAAAACGACTGGGTGGTATGGCGTTTTATTCACTCTGCCTACCCGTAGTGATGTGATAAGTTAGTTAATTAGTTAGTTAGTTAGATAGTTACTTTTGGTTCTTTGTTATCGCATAAGTTTTGTTTGTTCAACACCCTGTATAACACATATCAGTGGCTTGATGTATAGGGCTGGAATCTAGTTTAAGATTCCAACATCGCTTACTACAATAATGATTGTAATTATATCCGAACCTTAGTTTAGACAAATTCATGCCATTCCCGAAATTCCAGCTAATTCCTAACAACCATTGTTCCCAAACAGTAATCTGTATAATTTATTATTTGAGTAGTAGCAATTTAGCATCGCTGTATCTATGACGCATATCCAATATTTTGTAGGCACATATCGACATTATATGGTAAAAACCCTTTGAGAGACAACCAAAAACCAATTGTGTGTATATTAGGAAAAAATATTATTTTTTGACATCTCATCAAAGATGAAGAAGAATATGGAAGTCTGGGAATTTACGGGGCTGACGACTGTCATGGGCTGGTTTAAGTGACGGTCGTCAGCCCCGTAAATGCCCAGACTTCCATATTCTTCTTCATCTTTGATGAGATGAGATGTCAAAAAATAATATGAAAATAACTCCTGTGATTGGAGATAATCCAGATTTTGTGAACAAGTATTTGGACACACTCAAAATGTTAGGATAAAATGGTTAAAAACAAATAAAAATGTATAAAAAAAACAAAACACGCACAGTGGTTGGTGGGTCTTTGCAAAATATATATTTTTAAATATGTTTTAAATTGTGATTTGAATAAATGTATACAATTTATGTTAGTAAAAAATAAAAATAAAAATAAATAGATTAAATAAAATAGAGAAGAAAACAGACTTTTTTAAATAGCAAAGCTTTTGCTGTCTCTGCTGGCAAAAACAGCTGACAAGCTTTTAGGGGCATAACTGCAGGTAAGATAGTAAGGAGTTTGCAAAAATCAACAGGAAGAAATCATTGTCATTCATCTATGCGTAAACAAATTATGACAAAAAAGTGGTAATATAACTTGGTTTAAATAATTTTTTCGATTTGGCGTTTAATTTGTAGATCTCCATTTTAATTTATGCATTAATTGTTAAATCAAACACAGACTTTTTTAGTCTACTATGTTGTATTTTATTGTTAAAAAACACATAAATATTATGACAATTGTTTTGCCTAGTTATGGCGTTTTCAAACATTCGTTTGAAAATATCATAACATTTAGGATTTAAAAATAACATTTACGATTTTTACGGAGTGTGTGGAAGTTTTTGGTAAGGGAATGTAATTAATTATGAGTTTTGAAATGTTTTTAATGTTTTAGAATTTAATAAACCCTGATGATGACAAGATTCTTGTCGAAACCAGTTGATAAAAGTTGTTAAAACAAAGTTGTTTAATTTTATAAAGATTATTAAATGTGGCACAAAGTATCTGCAAAAAACATTCAAGAAAACAATAAAAGTAGTAAAAAAAACTACACAATTTTTGTTTTATTATGCTTCAAAATTTCTCACTGACTTTATGAGGGATTTTTAAAAACGTTTTTTTTCCTCAGCACTTCATTGATATTTTTGACTTTTTGGTATACAGAAAAACACCTTTATTTTCCGAAATGTGTTTGTATATTTTCTGAAATTCAATCTTTTTACACCCCATTTTGCATGATACGGGTTATTTCAATGTTAAATTTGATAATTCTGAATTTCACTATGTCGAATACGAATGTAAATATTGTCTGTTTGAATGGAATATATCGCTTCATAATGTTTGTCGATTGCTAATTATTTATTCAATTATAATACTGATCAAATATTATCGTGATTATAACGAATCTTAAATTGTAAATTGATGCGTGTATATCTCAAGAAAGTTTGGAGACCTGGCCTGCTACCTGGAACCGTTTTTCTTCATTATTAAGGATAATCCAGAATCCTTACCTGCTTCGGTCACAACCGAAGTCATATTTTCTGATTAAATTAAACAAGATTTTTGATTAAATTTAAACAAGAATGAAATAATCAGTTAAAAACCTTCATCATTCAAGCAGAATATTTATATTTTTTTATTTTTTAAATTTGGAGTATGATTTTTTAATAACATTTATGTGTTTACTGTAGATTATAATTGAGTTTGTGTATAGCATAAGATTTAGTAAATGAAAAATATATAAAGTGTATATGAGAAGATATATTTTTAAAATATTTAATCTTTTATATTTATTTTTGGAAAAGCAACATTATATTTAACAAAAATAACATAATATAACGAAATAAAAAAAAACATTCCAATTAGAGTTTTTCACTTAAGTTATCTAAAAATAAAAATAAAAATAAACTGTTAAATGCAAAAAAGTATAAACATATACTAAACTTACACTACATGTTTTTACCAAATGTTAGAAATTTTCTATATCAACTAGTCAAATAGACATAAACAATATTTCTCTTAAACGTATAAAAAAACATTATTGATGTCTATTTAATTCACATTGCACATATCGCAGGCTCGATTTAAAAATGAATTTTGATTTATTTTGTAAATAGTTCTTGCATTTCTCAACTAACTGGGTTTGTAATTGAAGACTGTTATTTTACAAATCTCGCATCTTTTTAAGTTAATTTAAATTTGTTTGTTTAAAAAGAATAACCCTCAAAGACTTCATTTAAGAAGCTTGTCTGTAGGTAGGATAGTAAGGAAAGGAAAGGTGGATGTGAAAATTTCATCACAAATATCCAGAACAATTGAAAACAAATATTTTTTTCAAACAGTTTGCAATTGTAGAGAATTGATACCAGTTTCCCAGTCAAGAGTCTTTAAAATTACGCCACGAAGCCTGAAATGTGCATTAAATTTAGAATTTGAAACCTGCTGTCTCCAAGAAATATAATTTTTTTATCTTTAATTTGTGGACAACAATTCATGAAAAACATTACGTTTTGCATTTAGATAATCGTTTGAAAATGCCTTAACTAGGAACAATAAAATAAAACATAGTAGAGTCAATAATCTGTGTTTGATTTAAAATTTAATACATAAATCCAAATGGAATTCTACAAATTAAACGCCAAATCAATAAATACATTTAGATAATCTTTAAGCTGGAATATAGTAAACGAGTATAAGAAAATGTTAATGTGGCATTGAAAAAATATTGTGCGAATGTCGCTTTATTAATTAACGAATTATATTATAGGACTAACTTATTGTTAACGACACACGACTTTATTTTAATTTAATGTAAAAAAGGTTTATACTAAGTAAAATATTCAAGAATCAGACTTCGTTCCCGTTATCATACATTTTTTTTCAGATATCAATGAAATCTTTAGATAATAAAAATGGTTCCTTCATATGACGCAATTCAGTTTTTGTTTACTAGATGGTTTGTTTGTGTACAATTTTCTGAGTGAATCTGTTCACCAAAGCTGATTTTACTATTGTACTGAATCACTGATTGATCAATCTTCTGATGAACTGATTCATAAATTTACCGATAATTTGTGGATGAAAATAAAAAGGTCGACAAAAATAACTTGGAGAAAAAAATAAAGCTCCAAGTTATAGAAATTTCCCACCTTTAATTCTGAGATGATTTTCGATAATTCACTTTTTATGTCCGAAAAAATACCAAAAGTACCTTTATTGATCTAGATTTAGTGCATGCTATGAGATGTCAAAAAATAATATGAAAAATACTCCTTTAATTGGAGATAATCCAGATTTGTGAACAAGTATTTGGACACACTCAAAATCTTGTAAATAAATTATCTGGTCAAATAATAAGCTAAAATGATAAAAATGACAATGATAGTTTCTGGCGTTTCTCATGTGTGTGATTATAATCCAGGATTCAGACCTCACATACTAATATAAGAGTTTCTGCTTAGTAAAAAGCTTCTTTACATCTCACCAATAGATGTCTCTAGTGAAGTTCTAGTGATGCGAGAACAAGGTTTCAAAATTGGTTCATATGTATAGAACTTCCAAGAATTTGAGTAGTGTGATTGTCAATAATGGGTAGAATTGGTAAATGTTACACGTGTGTATAGTGATCACTTAAACCATCCTATGACGGTCGTCAGCCCCGTAAATGCCCAGACTTCCATATTCTTCTTCATCTTTGATGAGATGTTAAAAAATAATCAAAAATAATATGTAATATTTTATTAATCAAATAGAGTTGTTCATGTAACAATATTTTCCTTGCACAGTTTTTAATTTTACAACTGCATTCAATTCGATTGATTTAGCACTCATCAATCACTGCCAGGGTTCCGTTTCCTGTTTCCGCCCTACTTCCTCGATGGCGGAAACAGTTACTTCCAATTCCGCCAGCGAAATTGGAAACGTTTTTTGGTTTCTTTCCCTGGCCTTTCACGCTGCAAAAGACAAATTCAATAATGCAAGTTTTATGTACATATATTTATATGATTTATGTACATGTTTTATTCACATACAATGATTGATTCGAACTAAGAACAGTACCTACACTCTTACTAAAATTTCAACAGAACTTCAAATATTTCAATAACCTTCTTTTTTTTTTAATATATAACAGCGTTGTATACAAAATATATTGCTTTTTCCAATGTCAAGTTAATTAAATAATATAGCTTAATTGTAAAATATGAAATACTTATTATTAAACTTAAAATTGATTCCGTTCAATTTATTAAAAATAACTAAAAGTTTCTAGATAATTTGGTTCCTGCTCGCCAGGATGAGATGAATATCTGTAGGGAGGGGAATAAGCGGGGCCAAAGTTTAAAAAAATGTTAGCATTTAGTCATTTATTGGGCAAACAAAGAATATGTGGTTAAGGTCTTCCTCTTCAAAACGACACTCGCAAATGGGGGAGTCGAAGACACCAATCTTTACAAGGTGCTCTCTCGTACAGCAATGACAATTCGACAAATGGTGAATGTATCTATCCTTCTTCTTCTTCTTAGACTTAAAAAAAAAGCATATTAAATTCTTAAAAATAAATTAAATGCCTTTTACATATGGTTTATATTTAATTTGAAAAAAAACCTTTAAAGAAAATAAATTAGTAAATGGTTCATAAGTAAAGATAATAAAGATTGAGTGTAACTTCCTCTCCGAGCGCAACAGCTTAGTTTCTTTTTTTTGAGAGCCACAGTGAAACTAGTACAAGATATGTTAAAAGGTGAAATGTCTAACCAAATAAAATAAATTATTACATAATTTTTATAAATATTTAATAAATAAAAAAGGTATGCGTTGAATGTCTTTTTTATGAATTAAATATGTCAAAATTGAATTCAGTATTTCATACCAATAACGCTTATTACGTCAATCAGAGCATAGATTTAGCCCTTCGCCTTTTTCACATTTATGCATCTCATCAATAATTCCGATTCCTGATTTGACCACTTTCAAGTACCACTTTGAAATAAATTTTCTAAATTTTCCTCGTTCTTCCTGTACTTCTATTTCCAACTACATTACTGTAATTTCCTTGACTTCAATATTCTCATTTTAATAATTCTCTTGTCTCTGTAAATGTAAATTTTCGTATTTTTACCCGTTTTCTTTTCACTGTAGCCTGAAAAACTTAATGAAATGAAATTAATAACAATCCTTCCCTTATTGATTTTATTTTAAAAACACCTACAGATTATTTTAATGGTTTTTTTTTAACAAAGGCAGGTTACAAAATACAATTTAACGAATGCTCTTTTGTGCCAACGAAAGTTTTGAAGAGAAAAGCTTTGAAAATAATATTCAGATCTAATTCTGTCAGAAGTTTAAATGAAAATTATGAAATTATAGCTTTCAGTTGTCAATCAAAGGAAAATGATGGACGTTATTGGAAAAATTATTCGTTTCATTTTAATTATTTGGAGAGGAGTTTCATATTTCTTGGCATTTTATAAAGATCGAATGTATAAAAAATATTTATATATTACACAATTCAATGATAATCTAGTTGACTTTTTATTCTTCAAAGGTCAATTAATTTATAAGTACGAGAAAACTAAGACATTGTTAATGTATTATTGAAGTAAAAATTATATGACAATGATTCGATCATCTTTAATTGGACCAGAATTAAGAAGGAAAACCTATTCACCAGCGTTGACGATATCAAACGACACTAATTTAGCATTTTTAGGGAGTACCAGGTGTCTATTAGTTCTAATGTGTTTTCAATTGTGTACTTGTGTGTTTGTTCTGCAACCCTTAGTGCATGTTGGTCCTCATGTCGACAAAAATCGCATATGATAAACATTTTGTGTAGCTGTAAGTGTGTGTATAGTGCTATGGTGGTGACGGGTAGTATTATTTGCATGCTTTTGTAGTGATTATCCTGACGAAGAGACGGGTACGTCTCGAAACCGTCAAACATAAAAATCTCGGTGAGTGGTTTGTATTAATTTGATAAAACTACATTTCGTCGGAGTAGAACAAGAGTGATTTAACAAAAAAAAATGTCATCTATGTTTGTTTCCGATATTTTATAAAGCTTTTATTTTATGTGGCTTTCAAACATTATTCGTACTCATCTCAAAAACAATATGAAATGATTTTCAAAGCTTTAAATTGGGCGAATCCCATGTGTGAAGCATATCTGGAAACCATTTCCAGCGCTTTGAAGCTCTTTGTGCGGCGCTTTCAGTCGGATCAGTGAAGGTTCTCCCGCAATATAACTATGCTTGGGTAATTCACGCGGTCCTAAACGATATTAGAGGTATCGATAATCGATTTTGGGCAAAGGTAATTTATGTAATGAGTCAAGTTGAAATGAAGAGAGTTATCAAAATTATCTTTTTATAGAATATGTTAGTCTAGCTGTAAATTTATCAATATGAGTATTTCATTAATTGTTAGTAAAATCTATCTTTTTTAATTTAAGTAAAGTTAAATATTTATATATTTATACACACACACACACACATGTACATAAAAAATACTTTTTATAAAATTTCAGTAAGGATTTCTACAGTTTTCATCTGAATCGCATTGAAAGGATTGAAAGATGTTCAAAATATCACATATCAAAAAATATAGGTAGAAAAGAAAAAAATAATTGTTTTTTCGGGTTTTCCCTTTGCGCTTCAATATTATCAATAGGTGGTACACATTTCTCTCATGATAGCCCATACAATAGTGGGTGAAACGTCAATAAGGTCATCAACGTTTGTGAACATTCCATATGAGGAATTTTATTACATCGACTAAATAAATAAATTCCTGAAATACCTTGAAAATTTCAGGTTTTATTCGTGTAAAGTATAAAAAATAATAAAAGGTGATAAGGGTTTGAGCACAATGCGAACCCTCTCCGTGGACGTGATCGATATTCCCCTCGATTTCGGCCAATGAGACTACAAGGATGTGTATTCCAAAGGATTTAAGGGGTTTGAAAATAGAATACAAATACGTTGAACCCTTTCTTTGCACAACATTACGAAAAGTTTATAAAAATAAACATTAACGTATATTTTTATACAAAACTTTCTACAGAATGATAAAAAATGTTTTTTTTTCGCGTAAAAATTTAATATATTGTTTACAATATTTTGAGTGTGTCCAAATACTTGTTCACAAAACCTGAATTACCTCCAATTATAGGAGTTATTTTCAGATTTTTTTTTTCATCTCACCAATAGATGTCTCTAGTGAAGTTCTGGTGATTCAATAACAATAAAATTGGTTCATATATATAGAATTTCCAAGAATTTGAGTAGTGTGGTTGTCAATGATGGGTAGAATTGGTGAATGTTACACGTGTTGATCACTTAAACCAGCCTATGACGGTCGTTAGCCCCGTAAATGCCAAGACTTCTTTATTCTTCTTCATCTTTGATTAGATGTCAAAAAATAACATAGACGTATATGTTTATACAAAACTTTCTACAGAAGAATAAAATTAATTCTTTTTATTCGCGTTAAAATATAATATATTGTATTCTATAATATAAATTGAATTTTTAAAAGTAATAATTATCGTCTTTGTTGACTGTTAGGGTCAGTTCTCCTCGTACTCAGGTTGTAGGTCCTTCTATCATGGACAACGTCATCTAAGTCATGTTTTCAAATCGTGTTATCTGTAGCGTCTGTGAATTCTTTGGTCTTCCTCTTGATGTTTTTCGAGGAAGATCCACGAGGATCATAATATGTTCATATGTTCAGGTTCTCTGCGTCGTATGTGCCCATATAAAATGTATTATAAACACAGACCTTCTAAATTCACAAAATGATGACACATTATTTTGTAAATTTGAATCGCATCATTTTAAAACTTGGAAATTTTGTGACTTCACAGGCTTTTGACCTACCATGGGCTTGCTTAAATGATCACTTTATGCACAATATAATATGCAGTATTCTGTTATTCTATAATCATTTATATTGCTTGCTTGCATAATATCAGTTTATCGATGTAAATTCGACTGCATTTGAGAACAATTTTTTTACTTTTGAGAACATCTTTTTAAAAATATTTTAGTTCTCATAATTAGTCGCGTTTACATTAAAAACTAAAATAAATGGTCTTACAAAAGTGTTTCATTTTAATATTACAATCGTATGAATTTGAATTGATATTAAAAAAGCGTTGGAGAACGTACTTAAATAATAATACGGAAAGGTCTTGTATTAAAACACCAAAATTGATAAATTTTCATCCACTGGTAAAACGATATTCGATTGGGAGGTTTTCATTCAAATGATAACCTTCTATTCAAATTTTCATATGAGGCTTTTTAAAATTCAATTTGATAGCTTTTACGTGCGTAGGTAATAAATACCCCGTGTTCAAAAATTATCTACCTTATTTGTTTCCCTTCGAAAGCTGATATAGAACGAAAAATGCTATTAGGATGAGATGTCAGATACTGTTATTTACTTGCTTGAGAAAAGCAGTCGAAAGCACATTTTCCTCACACAAAAATTGCATCAGATTTATCTCCTTATTCATCTTGGTATAAGCATTGTGACATGTTTCTAAGAGGGATTTTAAGAGCGATGTCATTTCCCAGCTGTCAATCCATGTCTTTGTAGTTTGCACTGAAGTTATCTACCTTGGTGTTGGCCGTGCAGTGCAATGTGGGAAATCTTAATAGTTCCATTCTCCTCACATGCGCATAACATTGTCTTCTTTGTTGCCTAACGACATCTTTGATCTTGCATATTTCTTTAATCCTGTTTTTCCTTATTCTATATCTAGAATCTTGCCAGATATACTCCTAATAGTCATTTCTGCCACACTTAGCGTGTTTTTTGTTACTGCTGTGTTCGCTCTGGATTCGATCCCATACGTCATGATGGGTAGCACACAAGTATTAAATATTTTAATTTTGCTGCATTTTGTATCAGATTCAACGACTTTCTTGTCTACGTATTCTTCTTCTTTTAACCCTTAGTGCATAGGTCACCAAATCGCATAGATGCAGTGTTATTTTGATAGGTACTTGCAAAGTAATACCCAAACTAATGAGTTCCAAAATTTTAGTAGGACGTTTGTCTATCATGGGTAGAATAGTGAATGTTACACGTGTGTAAAGTGATCACTTCACAATCGTGTAATATTCCATATAACTAGTTTATGACAGGTCATAAACAATGTAATACCCAGACTTCCAAATTCAATTCCAATGATTTAAGAAAACACTTGTTTTTTTACCACTTGAGTTTTATTATTGACTACATGTTTCAAAAGTTAAACTTCCATAATTCAGGTCTGTATAATAACTGTTGATAATGTTATTATACAGACCTGAATGATGGAAGTTTAACTTCTGAAACATGTAGTCAATAATAAAATTCAAGTGGTAAAAAACAAGTGTTTTCTTTAATCATTGTAACATGTCTTACCACAAAGTTAATGCCGAAACAATAAATAAAATTTCAATTCCGATGTTAAAATGTAAAAAAAAAATCATCCATATTCTTGAAAGTACGTTTCACCTTATTAGTACTTTCTATTGTTACAGAATCAACAGTGTAAAAATTAAGTCATGTACTTTTGAACAAGTGGGTACATATGGATATTTGATATGCTTGTTCAGATAATATGATAAACTCATTTTCTCACAAGTTGAATTTCGCTTGATCCAGTGATCGTGTCCAAATTATCCGAACGCAATAAAATTTCCGAACGTATATAAAATCGTGAGTAGTTGAATATTGAACTTTATACAGGGTGGCACAAAATAAATCGCTCTATCAGAAAATGTTTTAATTTGTGTAAGTTGCATCGTGCATAATTCATATTTGAAATTTGTAAGCTCGACAGCTGCAGTATACAAACATATTGATAAAATGGGAACAAATGTGTATCGACGGATATCATCTTTTCCTAACTAACTAACCATCACGCCGGTTCCCCGCGGGGTGTAGCAGTGACAATTGAACGCCATACCTTTCTGTCTTTGCGAACATTTTTCACCTCTTCCACATTCATGCATCTCCTCATGATGGATTTCCTCATGTGGAAAAGATAATAGGCTGCCTGCCTATCATTTTTTTTCGCCTCTTCCACATTCATGCATCTCCTCATGTGGAAAAGATGATAGGCTGCCTGCCTATCATTTTTTCTACTTAACAGAATAAAAAATTAAGGTCGAAATAAAGATATTCGTAACTAAAAAACTTTTTTTATTCAATTAAAAAGTTATTCAGAAACAAAATTGGACGATTCATTTTTGTAGCTGTCTAGTTTACAAACGTCAAATATGATTGACGTGAGACGCTATTTGCAAAAATTATAACACAATCCGATAGTATGATTAATTTTGCGCCACCCTGTAGTAAATGGATTTATTTGGTATGCTTTCAATGTTTCCATTTGGTCAGTGAAAATTTAGTACGTAACGCAAAAGTTCATGGTTTCAATATTGCTGAACTTTTTAAATAAAGGGAATACTTCTTGTAGTTAGATAAAGAGCATCCATCAATTTTATATAAGTAACATTTTGAGTGTGTCCGAATACTTGTTCACAAAATCTGGATTATCTCCAATTACATGAGTTATTTTCATATTATTTTTTGACATCTCATCAAAGATGAAGAAGAATATGGAAGTCTGGGCATTTACGGGGCTGACGACCGTCATAGGCTGGTTTAAGTGATCACTTTACACACGTGTAACATTCACCAATTCTACCCATTATTGACAACCACACTACTCAAATTCTTTGAAGTTCTATATATATGAACAAATTTAGAAACCTTGTTCATGAATCAATAGAACTTCACTAGAGACATCTATTGGTGAGATGTAAAGAAGCTTTTTATTAAGCAGAAACTCTTATATTAGTATGTGAGATCCGAATCCTGGATTATAATCACACACATGAGAAACGCCAGAAAATACCATTTTCATTTTTATTATTAAGCTTATAATTTGACCAGATAATTTATTTACAACATTTTGAGTGTGTCCAAATACTTGTTCACAAAATCTGGATTATCTCCAATTACAGGAGTTATTTTCATATTATTTTTTGACATCTCATCAAAGATGAAGAAGAATATGGAAGTCTGGGCATTTACTATGACGGTCGTCAGCCCCGTACATGTACATACGTACAAGTACATGGGTTTTTTTCCAGCACGCCAAATTGTCTTTGATGAACTATCCCAGTTTAAAAGCAAATACCTTATTAACCCGATGGTTGCCAGAGACGAGATATCTCGGCAAATGGCGGAGTGCCCGTATGGCCAGAGACGAGATATCTCGTCAGTACTTTTGATGACGTATTACTCCGCAGTTTTAACTCATATTGACAATCTGTCAAAAACGGAACATACATTGCCATCAGTTGAAGTTGTCACAAAATATTTTATAAAGTTTTTAAATACTTTTAAGTGATTTATCGGTATCACTTTCAGCTGACAGTTGACAGATGTCATTAGGGCTACCACTCAAACCACTTGAAATATTGATTATTTTAATCGATTGTTTTGAACGCCAGGGGTTTTTATTTTGCTCAATTTTTTGTGTTTTTCTTATTATTTTAAAATATTCCATTGATAAATAATAGTTGTGTGTTAATATTAAATTTAATAAAAACTTGCGTGTGCGACTTAGTGTGACAACCCTGAAAATTTGAAACTGGTTTAACTTCAAGAATAAAACTCTAACAATCGATGCGGGATATAATATTTGGTAAGTAAATTATAATTCAATAAAAACAACAAGAAAAAAATCTTTAGACAACTTTTTTTTTTCAAAAAAATACTTGGCCTGTTGAGCACTGCGGCGTAATTTATTTGCGGCCATGAAAAGGTTAAATGGTGGATCTTTAGATTTCGATTTCGTTCGGATATTGCATACATCCAACTAAAATCCACGGTCTATGCTAAAACAAACTTTCTCAATCTAACAAAGATGGCTTGTGTAAACTCAATATGCTGTGCCATGAGATTTTATTAATTTTTCAAATAAATAAAATTAATTAATTTATTTATTTTTAAAAACATATTACATACGTAAGTCGTATGTACATATAATATTCCCGATGAGTAATTTCTATTTCCCATTTTGGGACACGGGATTGAGGTTATCAAGCAATGATTAAAGAAAACACTTCGTTTTTTACCACTTGAGTTTTATTATAGACTACATGTTTCAGAAGTTAAACTTCCATCATTCAGGTCTGTATAGTAACTAAAATATAAAATATAAAATTGTTCTATAAATAAGGAGAGGGGAAAGTAAGGGGAAGGGGTTAGTCAAGGGACGGAGTTTGAAAACAAAGGAAAAATGGAAAGCAATGGTGAAGAATTTTGAAACAATATATTATTTAATAAAGGTAATGAGGTTATCAAGACTGAAACACAAGTAATAAAGTAACAAAAAATGTTATTTTTAAATAACCAAAACTTATACATGGCAAAATATAAAAACAATAAACAAGCATAATAAATAGGCATAAGAAGCATATTTAAAAGAAGTAAATGAGAAAAATATAAGGGAAGAAGCATATTTAAAATAAACAAATGAGAAAATATAAAAAACATAAGGTAAAAACATAATAAGAAAATATGACTAATCACTACATATATATTTTTCCATAAAGTATTTTTTCAGATCATTTATTTTGGACCCCCGAATGTGTTCTATTTTATATATGTCAGGCAGCGGGTTAATTTAGGTATGGGCAATATATAAGGCCTTTACTGCAAATTTAGTAGTGTTTATCGGTTCCACGTGTATTTTGTTATGTCCTCGTGTATTATGTGTATTATTAGGAGGTACACGAGTTAAAACCATTAGTCAATTATTCTTATACACAAGTCTGTATCCGTAGTGTAATGGTCAGCACGCTAGCTACCGTACTGGTGACCCCGGGATCGATTTTCAGGCAGGGGTCAAATAAATAAAAGTGATTTTTCACTCTTATATTTATTTAATATTACCCAGGACTAGTACCTGAAGCAGAGGGCTGATCACCATTCTTTCACGTGTAAACGATCGAGATAATACTGCGGTTATATGATGCAGTGCCCTATGCACCATCGGGTGCGGATAAAGGTTTGAAGAATAAGAATAAAAAAATATAACAAACTAACCTTCGTAATAACTAACCATAGGCAGAGAGGATAGAACGCCACACCAATCTTACTTTACTCATACATACCCGTCGATTATTCACTCATATTATTCGTAAAATTCTGTCCTGACCACATGCTTAAAAATACATGCGTGAATATCTTTAACATATTAAAGATTTACAGAAAACGAAAATGTATAAATATTTTTTTATGGACAGACTTACTATTATGAGAACTGTATATGTTTGTTATAAAAAGCCCACCAGTTACATAAATCGAAAAGTAAATATTTGCTTTCCAGTGCTTTCATTTAACTTATAAAAATACTTGAAAAAAATTCCAGCTTGGAATAATTTTGTTGAAATATTTTCAGCAAAAGTTTTTTGTATTCAACACAAATGTGGTCCTTTTATGGCTCTTTTAGTAAATACAGGAGTTATCGATTATCAGTAGGTACGTATTAAGGTTTGCGTATAAGAGTAATGTATTCCCGTAATTGTTCGAGAGAGAAATGTAAAAATGTTTACAGGCACGCATAAAAAAAAACAGGAAATGTATGGAAACATAAAAAGCTTCAAGCTTTATCGTCATATCGTAGTCATCCGAGAGAAAGTAACCAAGTGCATTTTTTTTTACAAACCGTGATTATTGACTATTTGATATCTTACTAGCTTAATATTGCCCTGAAAAAATCCCTAAGCTATTTTAATCTTGGAAGTATAATATATTGACTAGTTAAAAATGACTAACTGCATTAACGTTTATTTTCTTGCCAAGCAAAGGTGACTTAAATGACCCTCCTGAACATTTTACGTTTTGTTAGTTGGTCATTTTCTCCTGTACGACTACGATATATGATCGAAGACAGTTAATAATTTTTTTTTCTAATTTCATTAATATATTAATAACTTTGTTCTTATATTAAATCGTTCACTTTGTGTAATACCACTAAACAACACAACTTCATTACTACCGGTTTTCTGAAAAACATTATGTCACCAGGTCTAATACAGATCTAGGTAATTTTTTTACTGTCTGCTTTTCATATAAAATTTAAAAACATGTGATTTCCTTTGAAAGTGAGAGAAATAAGGTAAAGGAATCACAATGGAAATATTTTTAAATGTGGACTTGAAGTTGTTTTTAATAATAACATTTAAGTGTATCCAAATACTCAATATACAAATCCCCAATTAAGGTTATTTTTTACATTATTATTATTTTTTTATTTTATTTGACGTCTCAAAATACATAGATGAAAAAAAAATGGAAGTTTGGGCGTATAAAGTGTTGTCCAAATCAATTAATGAAGAAAAAAACATGGTTCATTATTTTATTTTGTTTATTTAAATTCTTTTTTCAGATGTTTGTACATTGGCAGACTTATTGCTTAAAAGCAATGTCTTCCAATTGACTTCAAACTAGTTACACTGGTCAAAGTTTAAATCTCATATACACAGTTGCTTAAAATCAGAGGAGAAAAACCTTAATAACTTTTGTAAAAATATTAATAGTTTGTTACTATTAATATTTTTACAAAAGTTATTAAGGTTTTTCTCCTCTGATTTTAAGTAACTGTGTATATGAGATTTAAACTTTGACCAGTGTAACTAGTTTGAAGTCAATTGAAACACATTGCTTTTAAGCAATAAGTCTGTCAATGTACAAACATCTGAAAAAAGAATTTAAATAAACAAAATAAAATAATGAACCATGTTTTTTTCTTAAAAGCAATGTGTTCCAATTGACTTCAAACTAGTTACACTGGTCAAAGTTTAAATCTCATATACACAGTTACTTAAAATCAGAGGAGAAAAACCTTAATAACTTTTGTAAAAATATTAATAGTAACAATGATTACATATCAATGGAACTGTAAATTGATGAAAACAAGGTAGATGAAGAAAACAAAATCGGTAAAAGAGTAAAAGGGGAAGAGGTAGAGAAACAAATATGGAATATCGGAATTGCAAGGGTAAAGAGTAATTAATAAATGTAAATATAAGTTATCTAGCAATTATTTAAAACTTTCACTTTATTTTTCAATGATTTAGAATAAGGGAGTATAGTGCCTGAGTATAAATGGTTGAACAGGTACTACGCCGCAAAGAAGATTAATGAAAATGTATTTAACTCGTTTTTCAGTTTCAGTATTTTGGGAAAAAGCTTCAGCATATAAGGGGATGAAATACCTTCCCCCCACTCCATAAAAGGTGTATATAAAGTTTGGATGTACCCATGTTACCAGACCTACAATGTTTCGAGCAACAAGTGATAAATGAGCCTTGCTTAGTTCAAAGTAAGTAAACGAAAATTTTTACTTTTTTCACCTTTATTTGAACCATTAAAATGCGTATTTTTAAAAAAAAAAAAGTTAAATTTAAAGCTGTATAAATTGGAAATCATAAATTGAAGCTTTTTTCTATAAGCGAAGTAATCTGGGGTTTGATCCTGCATACATCTAAATAAAATGGTCTATGCTAAAAAAAGCTTTCTAAATCCAACAAAGATGGCTTGTGTGAACTCAATATGCTGTGCCATGAGATTAATGATATTTATTTATTTTTCAAAACATATTACAAACAAAAGTCAAATAATATAATATTCCCGATGAGTAATTTATATTTCTCATTTTGGGACATGGGACCAAGGTTAACAAGACTGGAACACAAGTAATAAAGTTACAAAAAAGAATTAAAAAAAAAATAACCAAAACTAATACTTGGCGAAATATAAAAAAGGTATAATAAATGGGCATGAGAAGCATATTTAAAATAAACTAATGAGAAAATATAAAAAAAATGAGAAAAAAAATAAGGTAAAAACAAAATACGAAAATATGACTAAATACTTCATATATATCTTTCCATAAAGTGTTTTTTCAGATTATTTTTTTATTTATTTATTTGTAGGTGTTCTAAAAATTTGAGAAGTGTAGTTGTCAACTGACCGGACCCTTAAAGATGGACCCCTAAAATTTTAAAATGGAGACCACGGGAGAATAAAGGAGAAGTCAAAAGACCTTTAAAAAAATATCCGATGACAGTCGCTGTGGGGGGTAAAAACAAGCTGCAATACACCGAAAAATGGAAGGATATAGAAGGGGCCTTTATCCAGCAGTGAAAAACGAAAGACTAAAGAAGAAAAATAATAAGTTTCTGTCAATGATGAGTACAACTTTGAATGTGTTAAGTGATCACTTAAGCAGCTTATGAGAGGTCATTAGCTCTGTATATATCCAGATATCCATTTTCTTTTTCACCTATATTAAGATGTTAATGTAAAAAAATGTTTTAAATTATAAGCTTATCGGAAGTTTAATAGTATAATGCAAAGAATTGGTGGAGTTCTCCCCTTTATATTCAAAAGATTTTAATAATTTTGTCAATACAAATCTTCCCTGTCATTATGCTAGCTCAGTGACAGAGATGACTCATATTTTAAGAATAATAAACCCAAAGGAAATCTCCTTGCCCGAGCTGGCTACGCGAGAATGGCCGTTAAGGGAGAATAAGAATAAAGAGCTTTATTTTTTGCTGCCAGGCATTAAAGGTGATGGGGACTGGTTCAGTAAACAGTGCCGGCGTCGCGACGCTTAGCTTCCACCGAGAATTTCCGCGACGTCCCTTAGGTATTCTTTCCACCTATTCCATCTTGAGAGAGGCGAATTGGTAAGAATCGTATTACAAGGTGAAAGCTTTACGTCAAAGTTCGTGACTTCAAAAATCAACGTGGTGGAATTTAAAGTTATTTTCCGCGACATAGAAAATATTATTTATTGATTCAGCATTAAATTGTGATATTTGTTTTTAATTTTAAAATCAAACACTTATACAATATCACTTATTAAGTTAATTTTTTTTCAATTTCATTACACGCGACTAGTTTCAAAAAGTACAGTTATTTTCATCAATAAGTGATTACAAAAACAATTTTTTTGTGGTGATTTGATGTAATCATCTGTTGATGATTACAACTGTAGCTTTCGGAACTAGGCGTGCGTAATGAAATAAAACTCAATCAGTTATTTTGTTGAATATTGGTACAAAAACGATGATTTTTCGGTGATTTATTGTAACCAAATGATGAAAACAATTGTAGGTTTTTGAAACTGGGCATGTGTAATGAAATAAAGCTCAATAAGTGATATTTTACAACTGTTTTAATTTTAAAATAATGTTATAATATTCTAAAAATAATATAGTCATATAATAAAGTATTGCTTCGTCCTCAATCAAATAATAACATAAAAACTTATAGTTTTTTACTATTATTTTCATCATTGGAGTAGATTGATGTCGGTAATGATAAAACCTGTTCACTAGTCAAATATGATAAAAGGAGAAAAATATTCAAATAAACACCTACTTTCCCTTTTACATAATTTGAAATAATACTGTATTATTAATCGAAGATTAATTTTACAATGCATAGCAGTTATTTTGAATTTTCTACATCCCTCATATGTACTTACTGCTTAGTAAGTACATAAAAGGTATGCGAAAGGGTGCTTGAACAAAGAGGTTTTGATGTTTTTTAATTAAATTAAGACACAGCAAGCAAAAATTAATTTTATTTTTTTGCTTCCTTAGTTGATTTTTATGGTTTATACACTTTACCATATTTTTTTAAAATAATTATTTAAAATTACTCTTCCTTCATATTGTTTCCAGTATCTCGTAAAATGAATTAACCATTGAAATAAGAAGTTCGTAGTAGTTTTTGCTTTATTTAATTAAATGTAGTTTCATCAAGAATTGTCAGAAGATTGAAAGGGTCCGATACCTTGCGGGAAACCCGCCTGGTACAGCGCGGGTGTAAACTGTGCACCTTCGAGTTAAGCTTAGGCTATGATGTTCTCTGTGTTAATCTAACCATGATGTTTGTGTGAAAGCACTAAAATAAAGAATCGATATGAAGTCAAGGTCCCGTAAAAAAGCCAAGATAACTGAAATGTTGGCATCAATACTCAAGGCTATCAAGTATCTTTTTCAAGTGGTAGAAATTTTGTTAGTATGACCAAGGTATTTCGTGTTTTTTCAGCGTTGTAGTTTTTTAAGAAAAAAAATATTTGTAAGACATCGAAGTTTTATGTTTTTCAAACATATTTTTATTTGTTCGCCCAATCCACCCCTTGAAAGGGTTGAGAGGGATGACAGGTAAATGGTTGAGGCTATAGAATACACGGTGTCCTTAAAATACCACCTAGGAGTAATGTTTTATTATAAGTACCTTGAATATAAAATTGAGCAAAAAGTCCACTTGTTATTCCACTTTCTATTGTTTGCTGGTAGGGACAAAAATAATAGGGAAAATATACCTCTTCAATATTCAAACAATGGAAATATGTTCGATCCATAAGTCCACAAATATTTTCAAAGGATTTTCAGACGACATATTTATTTAAAAAGTACTTCAATATCAACACAAAACTTTATAACTGTGCTTGCTTTATCTTTATTTCTACGGAACGGAAAAAACATCTGAGGTCGTATATATAAGCTTCAAATTGTTATTTTGTGTTTGTTGAAATAAAATATCTTTATTTATTTGGACCACCAATAATGATAATAATAATAAATTACTCTAAAGTAGAGAAACCCAGATTTGTGATCAAGGATTTGGACATAATCAAAATATTGTGAATGAAATATTATTTTTCTGCAATTCAAATCATTTCGGTATTTAAAGTATGTACAATTAAATATTTTAAAAAATAAACTCTTGTATAAAACAACTTAATGAGTTTTATTTCATTACACACGCCTAGTTTCAAAAACTAACAGACGTTTTCATCTACAGGTAAAAAATTAAAACTGTCTAAAAAACTGTCTAAAAGACGAAAATGTCTGTTAGTTTTCGAATCTAGTTGTGTGTAACGAAATAAAACTCATTAAGTAGTATTATACAACTGTTTAATTAAAAAAATATATCAACATGTCATTCATTCCACAAAGTTAATGCCAAATTAATAAAAATACGAGTACATTAAATATACAAAATCATTAATGATTAAAAACAATTTTCTTACTACCTGTAGGTAATTCTGTTATTCCTTAGAACTCCTAGGCTCCCTCTTCCGTATCTATTTTCATTTTAGCACCTAGACTACACCGTCACTCAGCAGTTAACTGATTGTTTCTTTTTCTTGTTTGTAGACATTCTTGTCACGGAAAAGGTTAAGTAACATAATCTTTAGTAATTGCTTTTTTCGCAAATTAGAACCGCCCTTTATATTAATTGATTTCTTCAAAATCAAACCATTGATTGAAAATTAAATCATTCAAAAAATATCATTTGTATTTGAAGCAATAAGTTTGTGATTTTCCATTTTGTAATTAAAATGTAACTTTGTTTTAAAATCACTATACAAACAAGATTTTAAAAAAAGTTTACTTTTAATTATAATATAAAAACTAAGTAACTAACCAACCAATACGCCGCTTCCCCGCAGGGTTAGGCAGAGAGAATAGAACGCCACACCACTCTGTCTATGCAAACATTCCTCATCTCTTCCACGTTCATGCATCTCCTCATACACACCCGCCGATTGACCACTTTCAAGTATTAGGCATACCTGATCGTGCTTAGTTTTTTTCGCTCTTTTTTTTATCATATAAAGAAATATATATTAATATATATTATTAAATAACTAAGTAAAACCACTTTACAGTTTTTTCCCAGTAATTTCATATAACAATGTATGTACTAATAAAAAGCATAAATTGCAATTAATTGCTGTATCAATGAACAAATAATTAAAGCAATATAAATTATTGAAACTGTTAATTCAATAAAATTATGATAATATTAAAAAAGATGTAATATTTACTGAAAGCATTTTTAAAGAAGTGAGAAAATTGAGGTAAAGTGGTTATAGGTTGAGAATTTATGTTTTCTTTCAAACGTGATAATAACTCTTTTGAGTGAAAAAATATGTTTATCGTTAGTTTTACATTTTAAAGAAGAAATAAGAGTGTTTGCCAGTACGTTTTGATGGAATTATGGTTTCTAGTTGAATACCACTTTAATTTATCAGAAGGGAAGCAAGATGAAAGCGGATTACTTTTAACACAAATTTATTTAGTTCTATCAAATTACAATCAAGAAAATACTTAAGAATAATCGCGTGATTCTAATATGAGAACAGTTGAAGCACGTGTCGATCTGAGGACGGGCGGCGACGAAGTGTGACGGGCTCGCTTCCGTTCGTTGCTGGTCTCGTGTAGGGAGCTCGCTATGTCACTCGATTTGAGTTGCCATAGTCGATGTGCGGGTTGCCATAGTCGATGTACATTATATGTGTGGGTTGCCACAGAATATTTAATTTTTTTTTATCAAACATCATCATAACTATCATCAAAACAATCAATCATGCCATTTATATAATCATGAATAATTTATACTTAATTGAATGATAATTTATCTCCACCACCACAGTGTAGTGGTTGGCACGTTTGGGTACCATGCTGGAGTTCCCGGTTTCAATTTTCAGGGTGGTAAAAACAAATAATACTTTTCATTTTAATATGTTTTTAATTTTACCCTATTTTGGTACCTGAAGCGAAACTGATCATGCTTTCATATTTAGAAAAAAAGTCTAATTAACATTGCGTCATTTTGTTATACAAATCAATGCACTATTGGGTGAGGATGAGCCAGTAATAGAGTGAAAAATCAGCAGATATTTTTATATTTTTAATTTGAATTATATTTCGTAAAAGCCATTATTTCCTACAATACAAATGTTGTGGAATGCATCAAAATACGTATTACCATAGATTTTAAGAAGAAGTGGTATTTATTAAGAATTTTTTTAAATGACTGCCGAATCGATTAATGAAAATATTCCCTTTTCAAGTTGTTCATTCGGTAACCAATTGATATAAATGCTAATAATAAAATATGTACAATACTGTACAAAATATTGTAGATGTCACGATACCCGAACTTAAGTAAACTCCTACGAAAATTTACATTATTAGTCGATTTTTCTTTTCTTCCTTCATTTTCCGATAGCGCGGTACGATTTTGATGAAAACAAAGATATCAAATAATGACGTCATAATTTTCGAGCGAATAAACTTCATAATTAGGAAAGCAAGCTATTAATCATTTCGGCGAAAGCACAAAAGCGCCCATACAGACCTAAAACAGTTTCAGAAACGTACGTAGTGTGGAGGGTAGCGAAGCTTTCAGCGCTTCAGTTGAGCTTTTGTGAAATTTCACTAGCCATGACGCCTGGAAATAGAATTTAGAATATTTCTGCATATTTCATGGGTAAGCTCGCGACTACAATGGAATAGAAAATGTATCGTGAATTTGTATTAAGTTTTATGAAACCACACGTAAATACAACCATTAAATGAAACAGGTTATTAGTTGATTAGATTATTTTGTCCACATTTGTGGTGTAATGGTAAGCGAGTAAAGCTGCAGAACTGACTCCGAGATAAAACAAAATAAATTTAAAATGTTTTTATTTTCACTTAAATATTTTTTTATGTTTCTCTGGAGCTGTAGCTTAGGATTGATTCACATTGCTTCCATGTTCAGTTACAATCAAGATAACACTGCGTCAATATGATGCAGTGCCCTATGCACCATTGAGTGTTGATTAGGATAAGAATAAATAATTGTCAAGATAAAAATAGATAATATACATTTTTGGATAATGTATGAAATACGAACTAGCCAAGTAATTAACCATCCTTCCGCTTCGCCGCAGCTGTAAGTAGAAAGAATAGAACGCCACTCCATACTTCTCCTCAAACATTTACGCTGATTATTCCAACTACTGATCTGTCCACTTTCAAGTTAGTGAAATACTTGATTTTTTTCTCGGTCTTCCTCCACTTCTATAACTAACGACATTTGCCTCATAAATTTAATTTATTTTCCTTTCTGCACATATTTGATTCACATGCCCAAACGATCTCAACACACCTTTCTTAATGTTTTCGATAATGTCTTGAGCTCTTTCCTTTTATCACCATTCGAACATCTATCATTTAACGTTTCATGTAAGAAAACGCATTTCGACCGAATTTAATCTACTTTCATCCATCTTTTGTCAACTTCGTGAAATTAGCCTATTCAATTGTACATAAGATTGAATAATTTAATAAATTTCGGTATTAAATATGCTGAAACGATAAAGATTACCAATTTTCCTAGGACGGGCTCGTCTTCCTTATCGACATTTTGATAAATACGCGGAATTTCCCCCATAAATCATCTTGAACGGTCATGGTAAATTCACAAAAATAAATATTTCAGATTTGTTCGAGTCTAATATGCGTATCTTTATGCTGAATTTCTGGGAAATAATATAATTAATACTCAAAATCGAAGGACGATTTATGAGCTTTCTTTGAAATGACGGGAAATTTATGTCCACAAAATTTCTAAGAGAGAAAGGACAACTGCCATAGACAAAGAATCTCGTATTTTTATATTTGATTTTTGTCTGTGATAAATTCCGTTTTTTTTATTAAATTACACATTGCACAATTTAACTTTATACAATTAACGGAAGAACATAACTTTCACTTATTCATTTGGTAGACAGTTGGCGTTAAAATCTATAATCAATCTATATGCAAAAAAACAATTCAGTAGGCCACCAGCTGTGCGTGTCTCTGCGCATATATTTTTTTTAATGCATACATATATATTATGGTTTATTATGATTGATTTTTTTAGGTTTTATTTAAATAAACATTTAAAAAATATTGGTATAATTTTTTCATCTCCTTACCTTTCAATAACTTGTTTATTACAATAACGCATGTTTGTGCTGAAACCTTTAGTGCATGTTGGTCTTAGGGTCGACCAAAAGTCACATATGTTAAACATTTTGTGAGTGATTTTGTAGTGATTGTCCTGACGAAGAGACGGGTACGTCTCGAAACCGGTAGGTAAAAATCTCGGTGAGTAGTTATAAACTAACATAATTAACATTTTCTTTAAAAAGTAAATAAGTTATGATGACTAACCACAAAGTAAATGCTTTACATATAAATAATATTGAGAATATTAAAAACACCCGAACAATTACACATATCATTGGGATCCTAATTATCTAACCACATTTCATATATAAACGAATCACATATCGCTCACTCCTTTCAAGAACGTCATAAATCAAAAATCGTCAATTTTCAGTTGTGCATGTTTTCGGAATGCCCAGAAAATGTACTATATCCCAGCAAAAGCGGCATATTTTTAACTTAATATTTACCCGCTACAGGGCAGAAAATGTTGTTTTTGCATTTTGAAGAAAAGGTATTGTTTAAGTATTTTTTGAAATATACTAAATATTTTTCAAATGGAGAAAAAACATTCAGGTTTACCTAAAAAGATCTGTTGCACAGTAAAAAGTTCAATAAGTGTCTTGATATTCATTTTTAATACATTGTATTATATTGCTAAACTTTAAAAACGTTCTACTGAAAAATCAAGTTTTTTGATTTATGACGTTCTTGAAAGGAGTGAGCGATATGTCATAATTCTTCCGGAATAAGATTTTTATAAACTTTTACTTATTCAACAGGTAGAGAACATTTTTTTTCACTTAAGACTTCAAAAAGGTTTATTTAGTTCAATAAAATAGCGTTTACAGAAAAGTAACTTTCATCCCAATGTTCTATTCCGCAAGAGCTTTTAAATCTCTCTCCTAAATCAACAGTCAGCTACGCTCGAGCCCACGATCATTAAACCAATGTAGAACTTCCATTTTCCGGTCTGGACAAGTAAACCGGAAGTTCCGGTGGCGCCATTACATCCGCAGTTCAGAGTCCGGAAGAAGGCCGCAATATGGTGAGTCTAACGTCTCCACATAATATCTAACATTCGTGCACATACAGAACATATGAAGATTTTGGTATGAAAGATAGAATAATCCACTGTTTTTTAAATTAATTATCGGGGTCGAAATAAATTTAACACAACGTTTAAAATAACGAATGCATAAACTGTTTTTACTTTATTTTATATATTAAAAGGATTGTTAACTTTAAGTTTAATAAAAGTGGTATAACACAAAGTGATGAATGATAAAGAAAGTATTGTTTTTACAATCTTTAGTACAATAGTTATTTAAAAAATAGTAAAATCGTAATTTTATTATAAATTTTAAACAAGTGAGTTGTTTGTTTATTTTAAATATAATTTCATTTCACACAATTAATAGTAAAACAAAATAATAAATGTTTATGACAAATACTTATTTTTTGACATCTCATCAAAGATGAAGAAGAATATGGAAGTCTGGGCATTTACGGGGCTGACGACCGTCATAGGCTGGTTTAAGTGATCACTTTACACACTTGTAACATTATTCTTCTTCATCTTTGATGAGATGTCAAAAATGTCCAGATTTGTGAACAAGTAAAAACTTAAATGGAAAAATAAACAAGAAAAGGGTACTTCATAATCTGAATCATCTTTTTTCTGAGCTATATTCTGTCATCGTAATCTTTCGTTACTTTCGATGTTATTTTTTTTTAGTAATGACTGATCTAGACCCCAATTTTTCCTAATTTTGAATTTGGTAACACACATCTTCATTCCATTTCATTTACAGTATTGGCACATTAAATAATGTCACTACCGACCTTGCATTCCCCGTTTGCGTTATTTAATGTACAAATAATGACCTTCCATGTAACATCCTTAATGACCGCATTTTCAAGGCATTAACCAAATTTCTTTACCCATTCACCGATCTTGGTACAGTTATCCCGAGTTTCATACGTGGGCAACTTGATTTATAGTCATCTGCTAGAGATTCGGCTTCTCCGTGTGATCAAAACCGGAGCGGTCTAATTTAAGATCAACACATTAAAATAATTGGTCAATCTCGAGGGTAGATCAAGGATTTGACATCCCTCCGAACCATTATCCTTTTCTGATTAGTTAATTAATTAAGTTATATTATTAATGGGATATTTCTTGGGGAAATGGGGATGAAACCCGTTCAGTGTGTATATAGAACCCGAGATGAATGTCAACATTTGACCCAACAAATATTAACTTCAATCATGATTTCTTACCTCTTACGTATTTTGAGTTTACAATTTACATAAACACGAAATATTTTGAGTTTACCACACATTATAGGTGAAGGTAGAATATGCATCTTCGTGTGACTTTTCTATGATTGGCAATGAAAAAAGATGTGAAAGCTTCACGTAATACATATTATTTCAGAATAAAATTAGATTTATATTATCCACTGACACTTCGTGATGGAATTGCATTTTTAATTTATTATTAGATTAAAACCAATATTTTTAGCTTTTCCACTTTTTTATTTGACCAGCGACCGGGTTTCGTCGTTACCGACATCATCAGACTGGTGAGAGGCTTTACAAATTTGTATGTTATATATAAAAGAAGGCAGGAGTTGATAACCATGATTTGATATAATTTTATGAGAAATTAATTTAATTTTAGTGAATTTAAGTATTGTATGATATTTTAAATATTTTTTTTATAAAGGTTTTTTGTATTGAAAGCACGATTTTATATAAAGTTAAAATAGATTTGTATTTTTTGTAAATGAATTTAATTTAAATTCATTTAAATTTAAATTCATTTACAAAAAATACAAATCTATTTTAACTTTATATAAAATCGTGCTTTCAATACAAAAAACCTTTATAAAAAAAATATTTAAAATATCATACAATACTTAAATTCACTAAAATTAAATTAATTTCTCATAAAATTATATCAAATCATGGTTATCAACTCCTGCCTTCTTTTATATATAACATACAAATTTGTAAAGCCTCTCACCAGTCTGATGATGTCGGTAACGACGAAACCCGGTCGCTGGTCAAATAAAAAAGTGGAAAAGCTAAAAATATTGGTTTTAATCTAATAATAAATTAGAATAAAATTGTCTAATGATACAGTGCCCTATACACCATCAGAAGTGGATAAGGGTTTAAAGAAGAACATTAAAAGCTTAATTATTGTGCTTTTGTGTTGACTATTTGATTTTTAATTTTTGTATTTCAAATTTCATCAAAACGTTAAGTTTCTATCCCTTTTCAGGCCGGCATTGTTGTTATTTGAATATAATCTGAGGATAATCTGTCGCTCAGTTTGACTCGTCAAAGTTTAGTTAAAAAGTTTCCGAAGATAATTTGAAAAAGTTTTTCCATTATATTGAGAAAGTTATGGGTTTCGTGTTTATGTAAATTGTTAAACACTCAAGAATGTAGGCAGGCGCTTTTTTTCTTTATTCAAATCATATTTTAACTACTCGTTATTATGTACTGTGCAATAAGACGCCATTTGGCCAGTAGCTTTGTTCATTTACTTATATTGTTACGAGAGTTATACTTGTTAAACTAAAAACTATTTGTAGAAACCACTAAACGTTTCAAATAAGAGTAAACATACGTCGAAAAATCCCCTAATAAGCTTAATAAAATAAAACAACATTGTTTTTCACCACTATTTCATTGGTACATTTTTTTGGGAGAAAAAATTAACAATAAAAAAGTGTTTCTTGAATGTTTTTCGCAGATACTTTGAAGCATATTTTATAAACTTTATAAAATTTAACAACTTTATTGTAACCACTTTTTTATTATTAGGACACATTAACCTACCGGTTTCGACAAAAACCTTGTCATCATCAGGGTTAGTTAAAATCTTAAACATTAAAAACTTTAAAATACTCATAATTAATTACATTTCCTTACAAAAAACTTCCACACACTCATATCATTTAGGATTTTTTACGGAGTGTGTGGAAGTTTTTACGTGTACATAAACCTCAATGATGACAAGATTCTTGTCGAAACCGGTTGGAAAAAGTTTACTAGTAAAAAGTGGTTAAAAACAATGTTGTTTTATTTTATAAAACTTCTACTTATTAGACTGCACACCACTTGAAGTACTAAGATCCTATGGGTGATAAGAATATATATCACTCTTAGACTCACCATAAGATTACTTACGAAAGAAAAACGTACTTACTCGATCATAGTTTACGGTTTGTTAACTTTAAGTTATAAAATAATAATTTCAGAAGCCTTGTAATATGTAATCTTTCTTCCCCTTATCAAATAACCATTTTGTCAAAAAGACACACTTTCATTTCAGTATACGTTTCTTTGTATCTTCAACAAATTTTCGAAAACGTAATACCGCCTCTATTGTATAAACCCGAAGCCTGATTCTAAGGCCTCGCAACTTTCTGAGCCTTTTTTGTCAAATTGGGTGGATTCAATTCTGCGGAAAATCGAGAATTTCACCGTCCAATTTCTCCAAACGGTTAAGGAAAAGTTTGTGGCAGTCCGTAACAGACAAGATTATATTTGTAATTACGAGCACTAAGCTGTGCGAATGAACATGGATAATTTTCCCAGTGAAATTTATGTTGCGTTTGCTGTTTTTGAAGTGTAGATGGGACGTTTGTCCACTACACGGGATTTCTAGTCCAGTTTTGAAAAATGAAAATGACTATGACAGTTTAGCGTGACCGAATTTTGCGCGCAACGTGTTCACGCTACGCTCAAGAGCTCAGATCCGAAGAAAGATGGACAAAAGCACAAACCAATCCAAGTCAATCGTCGTTTTAAAACGCTAACTGACGTGCCGGATGGTAAAATTAAGTGGAATCACACGGAATTCCGGGTAGTGGACAAGCGCCCATACTCATGCAAAATCTGTAAATATATTCACGAGCACTTATGTGTATTAAACATTAAAAAAATCAGTTTTTACTTGTACCCAAATATATACCATGTATTGTTGGTATATATGCCAATATATGCCAATATATGCCAATATTTGAATCGTTGTGATATTCAGTGTATTGGCATTTACCTAAAAACGATGATTAAACTAGAATAAAAAATGTTTTTTTTTTTACCAACATTTCTCGGTGAAACTGCATTTTATAAAATAAAATAAAAAATACATAATTTATTACTCATATTATATTTTATTTGACTAGTAACCAGGTTTTTCCATTACCAACCTCATCAGACTGGTGTTACAGACAAAATTCTATATTTTATATTTAAGACAGGGTTGAAAGCCATGATTATTTGTATTTTTTTCTGAGAAAATTAATATCAATTTAATGATTTAAGTATTGTTTTATAATAATAATTACATTTAAGTTATGGTAAAGGTTTTGAGTAAGATTTGATTTAAATTTTACTTTAGGAATGGATTTTATGCACAAATTTAAATAAAATATGTATTTTATTGTTATTTATTGGTCCGCCTCCGTGGTGTAATGGTAAGCGTGTTTAGCTACCGTGCTGGACATCCCGGATTCGATTCTCAGGGGGGTGATAATCAAATATGTAATTTTACACACTTATTTATATTTAATTTTACCCTGGACTAGTGCTTGAAGCCCAGGAGTAATCACCATGCTTTCATGAAAGTAACGATCAAGATAACACTGCATCAATACGCTGCAGTGCCCTATGCACCATTGGGTGCGGATAAAGGTTAGAAGAAGAATAATAGGAATAAAAGAATAATTTATTAAATAATTTAAATTTTCATACAAAATATATTTCTAAAATATAATAATATCAAATAATAATATTTTTTGACATCTCATCAAAGATGAAGAAGAATATGGAAGAGTGGGCATTTACGGGGCTGATGACCGTCATAGGCTGGTTTAAGTGATCACTTTACACACGTGTAACATTAACATGCCTCGTAAATGCTTAGACTTCCATATTCTTTATCTTTGATGAGATGTCAATAAATAATATGAAAATAACTCCTGTAATTGGAGATAATCCAGATTTTGTGAATAAGTATTTGGACACACTCAACAAGTTGTAATACTTAAAACGTTTACCATAACTAACACAAATTATTATTTTAATACAATACTTAAACTCATTTTATTTGAATTCATTTTTTGAGGGTATAATATTGAATTTTGTCTAGCCTTACACCAGACTGATGATGTTGGTTACGACAAAACTCGGTCTCTGAACAAATTTAATTTTTCTGAAAAAAACTATATACTTATACAATAAAATAACATTGTTTAATATGCAATTTCACACAGAAATGTCAATACGAAACTAAAATCTAATAATAATACAGTTTAAATTAAAATTTTCTGAATCACCCAGAATATTATGAAAGACATCGATAAAAAATTGTCTATGCCCTATAATAGCTGCCTGGGTATAAAAAAGCTGAAGTTTAAGTAGGTTAGAATAATTCCTAGCTTCATAACATTATTCAAATCAGATTCCGAATCTAGGTTAATGAAAGTTTCGGGGGAAAGTGTTAAAGTTTGATTTTAAAACGACTTAAATATAATGAATTAAGTCGACATACTTGTTTGGGAGTTTCCTTTCAACAAGTTCTGTGGACGTCGCGTCATTATAATTCCACATTAAGGAATTCCACTTCACAACGCTCATCAAAACTTTTAGCAGAACCTTTTCAACGGTAGGCTTCTCCAACTCTCAACTTCAATATTTTTTCCCTTGATATAATGACTAAAAATCTCTTGTATATACAATTATATGAGCATAAATTATTGTATAATTATAGAATAATTAATTATACATAGAATCATATAGAGTTATGGTTTATAATGTGAAAATAAATTATGAGAATTTTGAAATAGATGTAGATGTAGATGAATTAGTATATTTCAGAAGAATGATTTCTCATGGCGGAAAGATTGATCAATAAAATATTGACAGAAAAAATAGTAAATGCAGGAAATAGAATAAATTGTGCACTAAAATCAGCTGTGGAAAACAAAATACTATTTAGTCCGTCAAAACGATGCATGATAGATGTTCGAATGTACAAATAAGGTATGAATGCAAAACTAAGAAAAGCATTCATGATATTAAAAAAGGAATTGTATTGAGGTAGCTTAAAAATAAAGTACCAATGAGGGATGGAAAGAAATCAAATAAATGTGTTTGGAAAAATTTTAGGAAGTTTCTGCATTTCATGGGTATCGGAATTGAAGCCTTAATGCTGTAAATTATAAATATTTTACAAACGAGACCATTTAGCCACAGCAAGATGGATACAGTCCCCAATGTACACCTAGTGGTTGGGATCAATACGACTCCCCTGACATGTTCCTGGCTTAAAGCGCAGGATTTAATAAAACTACATTATAGACCAGAATGATCCAAGATTCGGGTGGCATTATTCCTGGTCCACCTGTGTGTATGTATGTATGTGTGTGTGTGTGTGTGTGTGTGTGTGTGTGTGTGTGTGTGTGTGTGTGTGTGTGTGTGTGTGTGTGAGTGTGTGTGTGTGTGTGTGTGTGTTGTGTGTGTAAGCCTAAGTAGTGTAAGTGAAAACATAAATAAACAAACACATATTTCAATTCGTATGTATTTGTATAATGACTACGAATTCGTTCCTGTCTACGCTTGTAGAATTAAAGATCAGTCGGAAGCTTGAAGTGGAGTATTAATATAATAATGCAGTCGGGTCAGACTGGGGGCATAAAACAAAACTAGGGGTCCATAGTTAAATATCGCAAGTTTACGAGTCTCCGGGGTCATGTTTTATGCTATACACATCGTTCGTAAAATTTGAAAGGCAATTTACAGTGGCCAATACGCTTTGGAGATCACCTGAATCGATGGACGAAATCCCTCGTAAAATTTTAATATCCAGATATGCGAATAAGAGATGCTTGCTTAGTACTGTCCGGGTTAAAACTTAAAGGAAGACAGGTTTAAGTATTTTTAATTGAGAAAATGATAAGACTCGGGTTTAAACTAACCATTCATTAACGACATTAACCTGTACGAGGTATGCTCATACATGGACGGATATTTTTATGTGTATATTTTATTTATTTAATGTAGTTTCAAGACTTTCAAATTTGTTTTAAATTCATTCCAGATTTTTCTTCTTTACAATCTTAAAATTATAACGCAATCCTCTCCAATAAAGAGTCTAAGCTCTTGTGCTTGGAGAGGCACTAACATTTATTTATTATTGTTTATGTTTGTGGGTGAAAAAAAAATGCATAAATTATTTTTTATTCTTTTTTTTCTTATTTCTTGTATGTTTCAAAGATTTTAATAGTTTTATTATTTCGCAAAAAAATGTGCTTTCCTTTTTTTACATTTGACTAGACATCGAGTAATTGATATTAAAACATAAAAAAACGTTAAATCCAAAAAATATTAATATGTCATGTAAATTATATTAACATTAGTAGTCGGCTCTATTGTTTACGATCGCAAAATGGCCGACGGCTGTGTTTGACTTATTTGTTTGTGTAGGACGTAGAAAAGTACCCATACAAAATAATGAAAAAAAATATCTATTGCTGTGAAATGTGGAAATTCTTGTAAAACAAAAAGCACTTACACATATTAAAAACAACCTCAAATCTCGACACCATTCATGGCGACACACAATGAGAATTATTCAAACGATTTATCCCCTTCGTATGAAAGCGATTGTAAATAGTGTGTCAAGATCTTCTGATCTACAAACTAAGAGGTCCTTGGAAGACGATACGAATAAACATTTTCTCTCAATCTACTGTATCAAGCTCCTAATATTTAAACATGAAGAATTAACAATAAATATGGGAGTCAAACACTGCAATATATCATTCCAGATATTTTTAATTTGTTGCCGATGGATGTTAGAGGTCAAAATAAAATATGGAACAAAGGCAAAATAAAGGAATGGGTAAATGATCAAGAGTTAATTTTATGAAAATTTTAAAATGTTTATATTCTTAATATTTCTCTCTTTTTTTGTGTGTATATTAGGTTAAAATTGTTAAAAACAATCAAAAATGTATTCAAAAAGACTCCAAAGAAAAAAGAAATGTAACTCTACTGACAAGACACACAAGGTGGCTTGGTGAGTCTCTACATTTTTTAAAAAAATATGTTTAAAATTGTGATTGAATTAAATGTTTACAATTAATGTTATGTTATGTTAATGTATAAAAGAAGAATAATGCAGTTTCATTGTTGTATATAAGATATAAGATTTGTAAAGGTGAATGTTGCATTTTCGTTTCATAATCACTCAACCAGCCTATGGATGGTCACAATCCCCGTAATTACGACTTCCATATTTTTCTTCATAAAAATTTTATGAATTGTTTCAAATTAACTATATTTTTAGTTAGTCCAAATCTTTATTCACAAATCTGGTTTTGTACACCTTTTAGAAGAAGAATATGGAAGTCACTGTGAATGTAACACGTATATACAGCGATCATTACATCCAGCCCATGATAGGTCGTGAGTCCTTTTCATACCCAGAATTCTATATTTGTTATATATTTTTCTTTTAATTATTACTATTTTAGTTAACCAGAATTTTGAGCAAAGCTTAGTTTATTTGAATAACAAAAATAAAATTGTATTATTCTATTCACAAAATAGAAAAATACCTAATTTTTTCAATTAAGCTTTTATTATTTTATTATATATTTATTATTATTATTATATATTTATTCATTTAAAAACTTTTTAGTTTGTATTTGTTTTTATCGTAGTTCAAGTATTTTTCAAATTATACGCCTTTAATATTCCCATTATAAATATGTGGTAAATAAGAACATTCTTTCTAATACGATATTTTTTCATTCAATGATTAAAAAAAAACTCTTTATATGGTGAAATTAAAAATAATATATCCAAAAAGTATTTTCAATTACATTTTATTTTTTTTAAATTGAAAAAAAAAATTAAGTTCATATACATGTCTTTTATTCTCATGAAATATGTACATAAATGGAATACTTCTTCTAAAACGATCGTTTGTTTCATTCAATAATTGAAAAATAAACCTCTCCATTTCATTTTTGATAGTTCTTGAAAGATGAATTGCGAAACTTTTGGAACTCAATTCCACATTTATCAATATAAATTGAGGTAGTATTTATAAACTATAAATTTTTAAAGTCATTTTTATTTAAGAGTTTTCAAAACTTTCAGACGCCCACAAAACAGCACTGTAAACCACATCATACGTGCAAATAAACAAACGTTCTTTTAAGGATTTTACATATGAAAAATTTAATCTCATTTGTGTAATAAAAACAAACAGTGATATAAATAATGTAAATAAATAAATAAAAAAATCCTATAGATATTTCTAAGACCAATAAAATGTTTATTTTTTGTTTCTTTTAAAATAAGTTGCTTTATCTTATTTCTATAGAAACTTTTCCTAAAGAATAAAAATATTTGGTGTATTTAAAGATATTTAATAATAATAAAAGTGATCATTCAACCAAGTTGTTTTTTCACCATTCAGTCACCGAATATTCACAGCACATTTCCTGTCGTTAAAATGTTCACCCCCTATTTCATATTATTGAAATTTTCATCTTCTTCTCTGTATTATTATATTTAAAACAAAATATGGCAGACATAATATTACAATCACCGTTTTGATTCATAAATAAAAACGTTTAAATATATTTTTTTATTTATTTATTTACATATAAGGATGTCTCTTATATGGCTAAAACAACGAATTTGAAAATGCATACCCCCTATTTTAAAATTTATTTGCCCTTTTACATATTAAATTTTATCCGTGTACGATGATTCCAACCTATGCCGACAAGGCTGCAACGATTTTCCAATAAAAAGCGGTTCTCCCCTTCTAGATATAATGGTAGATAAAAATATTTTGTTATTATAAAGTGGCAAAATAATATCGCAGCCAATTGCATTTGAAGGACGACAGTGAGTGACTGTCATCCGCTCATTTGTTGTACTCTAACGGAACTTGTTTAAATATGTTCCGATACAAGTCAGCACGGGTTACTTACTGTATTTCAAATAATCTAAAGTTTACTTTTTAATAAATACGAAAAATTAGTCCCTACGTATTTTTTAAAAATCATTTTGAAAAATAAGAGACAGTTACTTTGTGGTTAGGCATTTTTACTTTTATATATATTTTTTTACAAAAATGTGAGTAATATTAGTATATAAATTAGTGAGTTAAACCTCGGCTCTTAATGCATGTTTGTGCTGGAACCTCTAGTTCATGTTGGTCTTCGGGTCGACCAAAATCGCATGTGTTAAAAATTTTGGGTAGTTTTAAGTGTGTAAATAGTGCTATGGTAGTGAAGGGTAGTATTGTTTGCATGCTATGATAGCGATTGTCTTGAAAAAGAGACGGGAACGTATCGAAACCGGTAGACATTTAAATATCGGTGAGTGGTTATATACTAATATTACTAACATTTTTGGAAAAAAAAATATAAAAGTATAAATACATACTCGCATATTCGTTTTCCACATTTCTGTGAAGATGAGCCACAGTGCGACGCTTGGAGAAACAGACGTAAAATGTAGCACCTCCCTTAGCGTTGTTTTATCGAGAAAGTTTTTGAAATCTCCCTCTAGTTTGCAATTTCCCAACGCAAACCAATCACTATGTAGTTTGTCCTCCGTAGTAAAGAGTGCAGACAAAGTTTTAACTCCGTTGAAAATCCATTTTCCTTCCTTTTCCCCTCAAAGGAATTTTCTTGTCAAGCGTTGAAAGGCTTTTATCTGACGCCCTAAGTGCCTCCCTCACAATTCCGGGAAATACTTGAAAATAATTGGAAATATGGGATAAAGGTATCTAAATCGCGTAAATTGTATTCCCTTCTTCCGGACTGTTGAATTCCAAATATAATAGCAGATTTATGCTAATGAAAGTATCATTATGACTTCTTTGAAAATGTGCATTGCTATTTCTTTATTTATTTGCCTTTCATCAGATAAAACATCACATGATTTAGTTTTTGCAGACAATCGCACTTTCCAAATTCATTCATCTCCTCATACATGCCCGTTAATTATTTCAATTTCTAACTTGACTACTTTTAAGAATTTTAAATACTTGATCTTGCAATCTTTTTATCAGCCTTCTTGTATTCTTATTTCAAACTTTATTTTCCTGATAATTTTATTTTTTTAATCCTTTCCTCAATCATTATTTCCAAATGTCTAAACTTTCGCAAAAAAACTGTTAATTATTATTAATTTTATCCACAATGGTTATTTAAGCATTGCATTTATTTCTTAATTACTCTTTCACATCATAAACATATTTACAATTTACAACAATGCGTCCTTACTTGGTATTTAAAATTATTTTTTTTAAATCAAAGGTATTTAGTAACATGTTATTATTAAATAAAATATTTAATTAAGTTTTAATTCAATATTTTTGTTTTAAAACGCTTAAAGATGTAAAAAGCAATATTGCCATTCTCAGTGATTACTTTTTTAGAAATTGTTTAACGTAATGGTTAAAAGTAATAGATTAAAAATTAAAAACGTAGAAATATGTTGCAATCGCAGACAGTGGTACTTATGTTTCCCTTGATAAGTACCACTGTCTATGATTTGATTACGATATGTGTTTCGATGCAATCAAAACCATGTTTGAAAATGATATTGACTGCATCGATAAGTCACAATATTTTTGTATAAATAATGGTATTTACTTTGTAAATGTCAAATGGATATACCATAAATGGTTTACTATACATTACCATAGAGTGAATGCCAAAAAATAAATATGTATTTCAAATGTGCAGTGAAAGTCCTTTTTTATCAAAGGAGTAAATATAACATCCAAATAGATATTTCAAGTAAATTATTTAAAATTTGCTAGTTTGATAGTTTTTATAACATACATCATATGAAAAGCCGTATATTTAAGCCATTATACGAATGAAAATTCAATTTGAAAAATTTGAAAGTTATAAATAATAAGGTCTTTTTTAATACCTATAAGAATTTGTACGAAGCTATTCTTGTAAGCTCACTTATCTTGGAAGCTTCTCGACATTTTCGCTGGAAATATTTGACTGAAAGTTGTGCCTGTTTACGTAAGCTAGATTTAAATTACTAGCGAAAGCTTAAATGGTAGCTTTCTTAAAACAATTACATTTAGTCTTAAGAGTTCGAAATTTAAAAATATGTTTCTAATTAGTATTTGAAAGTGAAATTATTAATTGTTTTGTAGATCAAATAGTTATTTATTTTAATTTGAATATATGTTCAAAAGCCCTAATGATAGCGTTGTTCAAACAATTTAATTTTGTTTTACAAACAAGTTTGAAATTTCAAAATGTGTTTAAAATAAGTATTTACAACATTTTGAGTGTGTCCAAGATATACATATATTTTAATTAAAATACTTCAATACTTAAATACTACCGATCGCAAACGTTAGAGGGACCTACAACACAGCTCACGGAGAATAAAAATATTTAATTAATAAAACTAACTTACCTACACGCCGCTTCCCCGCAGGAATGAGCAGAGGCATCTCCTCATACTTACCCGCCGATCATTTCTACTCCTGACCTGATTACTTTCAATCATTTGAAATACTTAATCATGCCAAGTTTTCTTCAGTCTTCCTCTGATTCCTTTCTCTACCTACATTTGCCAGTTAAATTCATTTTACCTTTTTCACTTATTTATTCCATATGCCCAAACCATCTCAACACACCTTTCTTAATATTATTTATTGATTCGGCGTTTACTTTGTGGAATGACTTGTTGATTATTTTTATTACCCTATCAACCTCTATATATACCCCTAAATATCTTTGCTCGTTAGTTTTAATTTTCACCTGTAAATGAAAACATCTGTAAGTTTTCGAAACTAGTTGTGTGTAATAAAAACAAAACTCATTTAGTGGTTTATTACAAGTGTTTAATAAATAATAATAATAAAATAATAATAATAATCACGTTTCTTGATTTCATCGATATGCTAAACTCAGCCTTGAATTCTTACAAAAATAATATTACTATTCAAATATCTTTCATTCATTGCTTTGACGCTCATTCGTCTGAGAGATCGCAACTGCGTCCAGTCTACTTTATCCCTCCTTCCGTCATTGTTTAATGTACGGAAGTGAAGCATAGAGTTGGCATTCTGAAATATGAATATTCAAACTGATTTTGACGTCTTTATATATTCCAACATTCAAAATGGATTCATTAGTACTATTTTATTCATCCAATAATACTAATAATATTTTATCTACTATGTCAACAATAAAATATCGAAAGTTAGAGAGAAACAAAGTAGTAGGGGTAAGATATAACTGAGATATATTGAGTTCTTGAAGTTGGACAATGCGGCTTCAGATTACGGTTAAAGAAAAATTATCTTCGAAGATCAACCCATATAAATGCAAAATAGATACAAAAAATATCTCGACAAATTTCGAAGTTTGTTGAAAAACTGGGTCACTGAGAATTTTTCTTATTGTTTTATTTTTCTCTCAAATATTTTACGTGATTCATACGAAAAAGATATTTTTAAGCAAAGTATATTTACAAGGTCCTTATTTTTAGAAATTTCAATATAAATTAATTTAGAGTATAAAATCTGGGAATTTAAGGGCTTACCACCAGTTAAAGGGAGGTTTAAGTGATTACTTTACAAACGTGCAACATTCACAATTCAACACATGATTGACAACCATACTGCTATTTCTTTTGGATGTATATGTGAAATAAAAGTATTTCGATTTTTACTTTATTTGACCTATGATAGTTATTTGATCACCGATCAAAAAAAAAAGATTAAGATAAAATATTAATTTAAAAAATTTATAAAAAAAATACATTCACAACGTTTTAAGTATGTCCCAATACTTTTTCACAATTCTAGGTTCTGCGTTTAGGAAAAAATTGTCGTTATATTAACAGTTAAATGTTTCTTTTTAAAATTAAACATAGATGAAGAAGAATATGGCGGTGTTATATGTACTGCGTCAGGAGTTTAATGATATTTATGTAGGAGTTTCACAAACACGGGTGGAATGGTAAATATTGCTTGTGTGGAAAGTGATCACTTAACCAGCTTATGACAGGTCATAAGTTCGGTAAATACCAGACTTCCATATTCTTTTTCATCTTTATTGAGATACCCTTAACGAAAGACCTTGCAAATAAACACCGAATTTAGGGATTTCTATTTTTATTTTATTTATTGTTTCGGCATTAACTTTGTGGTAAGGAAAGTTACAATGATTAAGGAAACACTTGTTTTTATACCACTCGAGTTAAAAAAAAAAACAAGTGTTTCCTGAATCAATTATATTTTTAAAAATTTTGTTTTTTTTTTTTTTCTTAGAACTAATTTATATCGTTAAACTTGTTTTAAAAATGTTGACTGAAAGATTCAGACGTTGGCGTTGTTTTGATTCAAACATGACCTCTACAAAACAAAAACACTGAATGAAAACCGAAAAATTCGAGATGAATTGGGTTAAAGTCCCTCGGATTTGCGATCATTAAATTGAATTGTGTAGAAAGTTGTTAGTTAATAGAGTAAGAAATGGGGGTATGCGAAATGAACACGAGGTTGGGTCAGATGAAATGAGAAAGTATCAGTCATTGGTTCCAGATCCGTTTGCCATTACTGTGAAAAATTCGAAGGTAAACCGGTAGAGGAAACGCAGATTAGAACAAAGAGAATATGTTTGTGGGAAAAATGACGCAGTAGAAAAGTAAATTATAATTTACATTTGAAACACTAACTTTGAGATTTTATAATTAAAATGTGACTTTGTTTTATAATCACTATATTTGTTTTATTATAACTTAATTATAATGTCTACCAGTTTCGAAGCTAACCGCTTCTTTATCAAGACTGATGAATACTAAAACACTATCTACTCAACAATATTCAAAATATTTTGACGGTTAGAGAAAGAAGCTTAGATAGATCTCAAGTGGCTTAGTTATTTTGTTAATTGGCAGTCAAAGTCAAAAGGGATCAGGGATGATTTTTTAAATTTAAAACCAGCCTTTTATACTTATAATAGTTTGAATAAATCATTAAAAAATAATATAGATAAAGTTGATAAATATAATAAATCAGGAATTCATTCCTTACAGTGCTCATCTTGTCTCAGCCTATATATAGAAAAACCTCTAGAAATTTTAACATTCGATGTGATAATAGTGATTTTAAAACAAAGCTACTTTTTAATTATGAAAAGTAAATTGTTCAGGAAGGTACCAAAAATTAATTTATGCAAAATATGTCTTGTTCAAACCCTTATACACACCCTAATGATGCAAAGGGCACTGCATAATATAAACGCAGTGTTACCCTGATCGTTAACACACGAAGGAAAGGTGATTAATAAATGGACTTTCAATAGCTGATAATTCTTTATCATAGTAATCTTTTAAAGGTGCTTTAATATTTGTGTTTGTTCAATTCATCAGTTTGTTTTGTGAAATTGGAATATCCTGTTAATTCAATATGCGTCTCATAAACATAATATTTGCATAAATCAAAGTTTATTTTACTTTATATTTTACATATTATTTTGCGTTTACTTTACTTTTTTGATACAGGTCGATTTTTCAAATCAGCCCTTCGCTTCAGGTACTAGTCCAGGGTAATATTGAATGAATAAAAGAGTGAATAATTATTATTAAAAATATAATAAGTTGTAATAAATAGTGAATTGTCATATAAAAGCTCCTACCCCTTTTTTAAAAACAAAATTATGCTTTATAAAAACAATAACAAAGGTATTTCCATTTTTACTAGCCATTCAGAATGGCTGAGATTACATTGAAATATATATATATATATATATATATATATATATATATATATATATATATATATATATATATATATATATATATATATATATATATATATATATATATATATATATATATATATATATATATATATATATATATATATATATATATATATATATATATATATATATATATATATATATTGGGTTGATGCAAAAGTAATGACCGTTTTTTATGATCCCAGGTAAAAAAAAAAATTCATAAATTATGAAGAGTATCTTCTTTTTTTATGATTCCATTGTATAAAGGATGCTTTTCCTCTACTTTCTATTCAGTTTTGGCCTGGCCAAAGTACAGTAATAACCCCTTGTATTTTTTCAAAATGTCGTTCGATAAAGTGCAGAATTATGCAAAATTACTTTATGAATTCCGTAAAGACAATACCGCGAGTATGGCAACCAAAAACATTTGTGAAGTGTATGGAGCAGATGTCATCAAAGTTCGACAGGTACGAAGATGGTTTGCAAAATTCCGATCTGGAGATTTTTCACTCATTGATAAACCACGTACCGGGCGGCCATTGAAGTCTGATGACGACGAATTAAAAGTCATAATTGACACCAATCCACGTCTAACCATCAGGGAGATTGTGTCAATGATGGGAGTCAACCAAACAATCGCATTAAGACATTTGAAGCGTATGGAAATGGTTTCGCGGTACGACGTTTGGATACCTCATCAATTGTCGGCTGCCAATTTATTGGATCGTGTTTCAACGCGCGTTGCTTTGAGTGCGAGACAAAAACATGAACCTTTTTTGCATCGTTTGGTGACGGGAGATGAGAAATGGGTTGTGTACAACAACGTGACAAGAAAAAGACATTGGACTATACCTGGACAAGCCCCATTAACAACTTCGAAGGCCGAAATCCATAAAAAAAAGTTATACTTTGTGTTTGGTGGAATAATAAGGGTATTGTGTATTTTGAACTCTTGGAACACAATAAGACAAGTACAACAGAACGATATTGTCAGCAATTATCCAAATTGAACATGGTCCTTCAAAAGGATAGACCAGAATTGGTAAACAGAAAAGGGGCAGTGTTTCATCACGACAACGCGCGACCACATGTGGCTATGATGACCCAACACAAGATAAATGAGTTAAATTGGGATGTTAGCTAGCATCCACTGTATTTTTCAGATCTTGCTCTTTCTGATTTTTATTTATTCCGATCACAGCAAAAAAATTTAAATGATGAAAAAAATTATTCAATAGAGCAGGTAAAAACATCCCTTACTTCATTTTTCACATTAAAATTCACGGAATTTTATACTACTGGTATTAATAAGTTGATAGAAAGATGGGTGAAGGTTATAAAAAGTGATGGAAATTATATAATTTATTAAATAAATAATACACAAGAAAAAATTAAAAAAAAAAAATATATGTAAAAAACGGTCAAAACTTTTGCATCAACCCAATATATATATATATATATATATATATATATATATATATATATAAATATATATATATACATATATATATATATATATATATATATATATATATATATACATATATATATATATATATATATATATGTATATATATATATATATATATATATATATATATATATATATATATATATATATATATATATATATATATATATATATATATATATATATATATATATATATATATATATATATATATATATATATATATATATATATATATATATATATATATATATATATATATATATATATATATATATATATATATATTTATATATATATATATATATATTTATATATATATATATATATATATATATATATATATATATATATATATATATATATATATATATATATATATATATATATATATATATATATATATATATATATATATATATATATATATATATATATCTTGTTTGTTTGCTCAGTCGTTTTATTCTACATTATTTCTTACCAAACCATGTGAATATCTGAGACTTGCTTACATGGCTTTGAGGTTTGGAATGAATGAAAAAATATTCTTCGTTGTAATTTGTATATATGCTTGTCCTTTGTAAACATTGAGATTGCTATCTGCTTGAATTTGAACTCTACAGAATAAAGATAATGAAAAATGTGTTCTGAGCATGGACATTCAACTATGTACATACATATACTAGTAAAAGAAACCTTATTTATCCTTTGAAACCCCTAGTTTTTTTAAAAGTATTTGTGTCTTATTTGTGACTGTTATATTGTTTTTTTTATGTATTCGAAAATTTCAAAACATAATTTTATTTTATTAATATTGTAAAAAAAAGTATTTTTGCATTTTTAGAGAATTTCTTACTTTTTTTGTAATAATACTGATTTTTAACCGTCAAAAAAAGTTGTTTAAAAATAAAAATATTAAGTCATTAACGAGTATAAATATGTCATTTGGATAATTTAGAATTGATTTCACCTTTATTTAATTGGAGACAGCCGTACGCTTCAAGAATTATAATTACTAATGTTTTTATTTATTGTTTCGGCATTAACTTTGTGGTAAGACATGTTACAATGATTGAAGAATTACATGTTTCAGAAGTTAAGCTTCCATCATCCAGGTCTGTATAATAATAAATAATAATAATAATAATAAAACCCTTACCGCACCCCAATGGTGCATAGGGCACTGCTTCATATAAACGCAGTGTTATCTCGATCGTTTACACATGAAGGAAAGGTGATCAGCCCTCCAATTCAGGTACCAGTCCAGTGTAATATTGAATAAATAATAGAGTGAAAAAATCACTTACATTTATTAAACCCCCCTGGGAATCGAACCCGGGACCTCCAGAACGGTAGACGAGCATGCTGACCATTACACTACGGAGGCGGACATAATAACTCAGTTATTATACAGACCTGAATGATGGAAGTTTAACTTCTGAAATATGTAGTCTTTAATAACACTTAAGTGGTATAAAACAAGTGTTTTCTTTAATCATTGTAACAATGTTTTTAATATTTATAAAAATATTGCTTTGTCTAAATTGAGTTACCTATAAAATATATACATTATGCACGATATTTGGCATTCTTAGATATTTCAGTTAGTAAGCCCTGTAAATCCCTGGATCTATATCCCTAGATCCGTAACGGTATACCGTGTTTGAAAATGATGCTGAATGCATCGAAACACGCGTCACGGTAGTTTTAAAGAAAAAGTGGTATTTACTAAGTAAAATGGATAGATTTTAACACAAACTTACTTCATAATCAATTGATGAAACTATATTCTCTTATCTCAAATAACCTCATATTAATTTTATTGATGATATAAATAAAATCAATTAATTTTAACCCTGGGTTTGTTTTAGATTAAGGGGTTTTTGGTTCGCCAAACATTCCGGAGTGTGTATTGTCAAGGGCTGTTATATGTTTGCATCAAGGAGGTTCTATTTCAAGTCATTACTGTTATCTTAACGTTTGCGTGGACTCTAGAATAAGGAAAGATAAAACCTCACAACAAAAACAATGGTTCTTATATCTTTATCAGGAAGGGTATCCTTTGTAGTGTATAAAAACCTTATGGGATTTCTCGCTTTCAGGCTTAGCTTTCAAGTACGGGGTGAATGTAACGGTTTCGGGAAAGTGAAAAAACATGTTGAATGATTACAAGAAAAACTTTTTGTTAAAAGTAAATGAAAGAGTTGAAGGATCAACCATTAGTGTTTGGGATAGATATTATTATATGTTTCAATTACAACGCATACAGTTAATATTTTTTAAATTCCTTCTCTTGTTACAATATTTAAAAAAATATATTACAAAAAGTGATGGTATGGGCATATAGGACCTAGAAAACCAGATCATGTAGTTAACCAGGCAATAGAAATGAATTTTCCTCAGAAAGATAACATGATTCGAAGGCGTGGCCTAGGTGACGTTGTCCAGGACAGAAGGACCTAAAACCTGAGGACGAGGAGAGCTGACCTCAGCAGTCTACAAGGACAATAAGCTGGGATGTAGCCAGGAAGAAGAAGAAGATTTTATAACAAGTGTTTATGAAAATATCATGGGAGTTATTTGTAGTAATTTATACAGACAGTGCACTATCAATGGTAGGTGAACCATGGCTTAGCAATTCGGACAATGAAATTAGAGAAGCTATATAAAATATTAGACCTAATATCGCTGAATTTTTTTAAAAGCTGACAAGCTCAGGTGTCACATTAAATATTTTTTTGCCGCAAAATGTTTTATTGAAGTATTTACATTTTCACGTATTTAAAAAAAAAGTTACTTTTAACTTGTCTGTAATAGAATAATCAGTTTTATTTTTAGCAAAAGCTTTCTTTGTTTTTGTTTCTTGGATCATTATCGATGTGCCGCAAATTTTCCTTACGATCAAAAGTGTTTCCTGTCTTTGAAAAGGTTCACAACTACTGTTCTAAGACTACAACTCTGTAGAATATGCCAGGCGATCAACACGTCTAAAACAATAGGTGTTCTTAGAGAAAGTCTCCTTGAATTGATTTGAGAACCGAATTCGCGTATAAGCATAGTACGTGTATAGAATTCTTGAAACAATGATAATGCAATTACCTCAAAATATGATACAGCCTTGGCTTTTCAGAATTATTCATGAATTTTTATTGAAAATAATATAAGGAAACGGGATATTAAAAAAAATACCTTTATGTCGTAATAATAAATTGGTTCAGATAATGATAACGTAAATAATAAAAAATGTTTTATTCCATATAAACTTTAAGATGACCAGAAAACACTAACTGAATTACCATCACGCCGCTTCCCCACAGGGGAAAGCAGTGAGATTAGAACGCCACACCACCACAAAAAATCGCCTATGCCACATTCATGTGTCTTCTCATACATAAAATATATCACTACCCGTATTCACATTTTTTTAACATTTAAAAAACGAATGATAACAAAAACATTGAAACATTGATCATTTAAAGTCATCATTGCGTTGCTGAAATCTTCTTGAGACTAGATCTACTTCTAATACAAAACTGAAGGAAAATGTAACCAATTTTTTTTGTCATTGTCATCTTCATGTTATTACATTTTATTTTTTGACATCTCATCAAAAATAAATAAGAATATGGAAGTCTGGGTATTCACGGGGCTGACGACCGTCATAGGCTGGTTTAAGTGATCACTTTACACAGGTGTAACATTCACCAATTCTACCCATTATTGACAACCACACTACTCAAATTCTTGGAAGTTCTATATATATGAACCAATTTAGAAACCTTGTTCATGAATCACTAGAACTTCACTAGAGACATCTATTGGTGAGATGTAATGAAGGTTTTAACTAAATAGAAATTCTTTAATCAGTATTATATTATTTATTAAATTGGCATAAACTTTTTGGATTGACATGTTTAGTATCAAAAACTTGTGTTAGACCCCAAATTGAGTTATATTTTCTACTTACGACCAGTTTCAAAAACTACAGATGTTTCCATCTACAGGTGATGACAAAAACTAACGGGCAATAAAAATTGCAGGTAAAATAAAACTCAATTAGTGTTTCATTAAAAAAAAATCATAAAAAAAAACACGTGAAAGAAAGCTAGTTTCAAGTCCAAAATCAGACATGTTTATTAAATTTATATTAAATTGACACATCATACGTACGACTAGTTTCAAAAACTACAGATGTTTCCATTTACAGGTGATCAAGAAAACTAACGAGCAAAAAAATATGCAGGTTTTGATAGAGATGGGTAAAATAAAACTCTATCAGTATTTAATTTTTAATAATTGTCATCTTCATCAATAAACACGTGAAAGAAAGCTAGTTTTAAGTCCAGAATCATATTGAATACTATTTTAACGTATAATAGTAAAAAATCGATTGGTTTTTATTTTAGCCTCGCTGGGAATCGAGACTTAGATTTTTATAAATCAAAATAAATAGATATTATCATAAAGCGACTGAATTGATTGTGATGAAAAATCACAAAACTATCTCGATACATTAATTTTACATAACCGCCCATTGAACAACAGAAGCTTGAATGACTTATTATTTATTAATTATAAATCATCCCTTATTCGCGTGTTTTTAACACACGGCAAACCACAATAAGTATTTTTTATACAATAATTCAAATTGGGGTTGGAAATAATTACAGGAACCTTCAACTGTTGATAATTTATAAGGAATAAAACATAATTCTTCCATGTTACACTTTTTGACGGTTTGTGCGAAGAGCTTTTTCATTAAAGCTTCGCGCGGTCATAAGTTTCTAGATAAGTATTAATACTACTTGGAGTGGAAAATTCTTTACCTTCATGAACATACAAGAATAACTAACGCTAAAGACAGACTATAAATCAAAAAGTTTAAGTTTTTTTAGTTTAATCAGGTTACCATCTAATAACATTTTAAACAGAATATATGTGAAAATTTAATATTGTATTTTTTTGTTATGTTACGTTTTTATTAGTACTTATACGGACACTTCGGATTAATATTATTTTCTTTTTGAATTTTATAATATTCCATTTCCATAGTTTAGTGGTAAGAGTATTTGGCTACCATGCTGGATGTCTTGCGTTTGATTCTTATGGGGGTAAAAAAAACAGTATTTTTCAACCATCAAATTTATTTCATACAATCTTTGACTGATACCTGAACCGCAAAATTGAACACCTTCACCTTGCCTTCATAAAATTTACGATTTTCTTAACATTATATTGTTGTGACGCAGTGCCCGATGCACCATTGGGTGCAAATAAGAGTCAGTAATATATATATATATATATATATATATATATATATATATATATATATATATATATATATATATATATATATATATATATATATATATATATATTTATACATATATATATATATATATATATATATATATATATATATATATATATATATATATATATATATATATATATATATATATATATATATATATATATATATATATATATATATATATATATATATATATATATATATTTATATTATATATATATATATATATATATATATATATATATATATATATATATATATATATATATATATATATATGTAATTGCCAATACGCACTAGTGCGCACATGTCGCTCACTCCTTTCAACAACGTCATATATAAAAAAACTTGATTTTTCAGGATCGTTTTTAAATCGTTTTAAAAATAAATATCAAGCCAATTTTTGAACTTTATACTGTACAATAGATATTTTTAAGTAAAACCTGAATGAAAAATAATTAAACGATACCTTTTCTTCAAAATGCAAAAACAGCACTCTCTGCCCTGTAGCGGGTAAATATTAAGTTTAAAATATGCCGCTTTTGCTGGGATATAGTATATTTTCTGGGCATTCTGAAAACATGTACAACTAAAAATTTATAATTTTTGAAATACGACTTTGTTGAAAGGAGTGAGCGATATGTGTATGCCTAAAAATGCTTTTTAAGCATTAAGGATATTTCAATTAAATTTCAGATCAGCTTAAATTTAATGTCAAATGTTTCAAGGCGAACCATAGCGTAATAAGCTGAAACCGCGAGTAAACACGACTGTATGATATTTAATTTAATCTCGTTCCCCCGATAGATTTGACGGTAACCTGATAAGATATTGCTGGCATGCCTATTCTCATAATTTGATATATGTGCGACCTTGCCTAGTAGTGAATTCCTAACGAAATATGAATATTATTCAAATACGCGACTAAAGTGAAACTAGGGTAAACTAATTATTGTCACGTGATAAAGTCAACCCTTTCATTTAGTATTAATGAAATGAATATTTAAACTGCATGATTTATTTTCAGTGTGTAAATATGCGTTTGCCCCAATTCAAAAATAATTATTTTTTGATTCGGCATTAACTTTGTGGAATGACATGTTGATTATTTTTTAAAAATTAAACACTTTAATATACCACTTAAATGAGTTTTATTTTTATGTACGACTAGTTTCGAAAACTTCGAAAAATATATTTAGACGTTTATATAGCTTGATAAATATAAGAAAGGGGGAGGGTTAAGGAACAAGATTTTTTGTAAAAGGAAACATTGATAATAATGGTGACGTATTTTGAAACAATATATTGTTAATTAACTTCTCCCTATATTAATTAACCTATATATACCCCTAAATATATTTTTTGTTCGTTAGTTTTAATTTTTACCAGAAGGTAAAAACATCTGTAAGTTTTCGAAACTAGTCGTATACATAAAGAAAACTCATTTAAGTGGTATATTCAAGTGTTTAATTTTTTATGCATGAATGCGGAAGAGAAATAATTGCCTCTTCCACATTCATGCATACATGAATTTAATGTCTTTAAAAACAATAATTTGGCAATTATTGTTTTTAAAGACAGATTAGTGTGATGTTCTATTCCCTCCGCCTACCCCTGTGTGAAAGCAGCGAGATGGTTAGTTAGTTGTTACATAGTTTTTAACTTAACTAACCATCACGCCGCTATCCCGCAGGGGTAGGTAGACAGAAAAGAACGCCACACCAATCTGTCATTGCAAAAAATATTCGCGTTTTTCACATTCATGCATTTTCTCATACAATCCCGACGTTTATTCCGAAACCTGACCTGACCACTTAAAAAGAAAGGATTAAAGGTGATGCAGCGTGAGATGACGATGTCAAAAAATTAATTATACAGAAAAAAATTAGTAGTTAACGTTTATGACAGTGAATGATACAAACCCCGTTGAGAATGAATCGGTTAAAAGAGTGTACAAAGAATGTAAAATGATAGTAAAGCAAGGGTTAAGTGAATGAAATTATAAATGTGGAATTGTTTAATTGGCTTTCTTTTTAACGTAACTATTTTTTGTATACAACATTTTGAGTGTGTCCAAATACTTGTTCACAAAATCTGGATTATATCCAATTACAGGAGTTTTTATCATATTATTTTTAACATCTCATCAAAGATGAAGAAGAATATGGAATTCTGGGCATTTACGGGGCTGACGACCGTCGTAGGCTGGTTTAAGTGATCACTTTACACAGCTTAAATAATAAAAATGAAAATGGTATTTTCTGGCGTTTCTCATGTGTGTGATTATAATCCAGGATTCGGACCTCACATACTAATATAAGAGTTTCTGTTATGTAAAAAGCTTCTTTACATCTCACCAACAGATGTCTCTTGTGAAGTTCTAGTGAGTCAAGAACAAGGTTTCTAAATTGGTTCAAATATAAAGAACTTCCAAGAATTTGAGTAGTGTGGTTGTCAATAATGGGTAAAATTGGTGAATGTTACACGTGTATAAAGTGATAACTTGAACTTATGACGGTCGTCAGCTCCGTAAATGCCCAGACTTCCATATTCTTCTTCATCTTCGATGAGATGTTAAAAATAATATTTTTTGTTAATGTAATGTTATGTTTATTATTGTAAATGTAACTGTTTATCATATATTTTATTTATATGTAAGCTGTACAATTCCCAAATAAAAATAAATAATAAAAAAAATAAAAAATAAAACGAGTGTTAAGAGAGGAGGAAGGAGCAAAAAATACCTCATAAATAATTTTCAAGGAGACCTGTTTTTTTCGAATAGTAATAATATTAAAAGGTATAAAATAACCTTGTTTCTTGTCAAGTATGTTAAACATATCGACCCTCAGAGCAATCTAAATGTACGTATTTTTTCCGGGTCATGCGTATATATTTAGGGCAGATTTACTAAAACAAAAAGATCTTAGTCTATCTTGTATTTAGGCGATTTGTCGAGAAAGGGTCGTATAACATGGATTCAAAATAATGCCCTGTGTGTGCTTCTGTAAATACTCTTATATTTTTTCCAGGAAAAATGTGAGATTAATGATTCTGTCAACACTTTGATTACCGTGATAAATTCCAGCAATTTTTTATGCAAAAAAGTCTTAGATACATTTTTCTAAAAGCTTTATAAAAAAATAAAAGTTATGTTGTAAAAAAAACGTCCGTTGTCAGCTTAAGATAACATAATCTTTTACGGGATTTAGTTTTGTCTAGACATGTGTGAGATTTTTATGAATGGTTTAGAATTTTTTCGAATAAAAACAGATATCTAAAATTTTTTTAAAACATTTTAAATCCATAAAATTAATCCAACGTCTTTCAACAATGACTAAAGCCTCAGCCCTATCGGCTATTTCTTCTGACAAAATAATAGAAGCAGCTATTACCCCCTCTTTATCCTTAAAAGTCTCGGCAAAAACTCATTCAAATCTACACTAAGCTTCGCATACAGTGAATGCAACGAAACAAATGTCACAATAAATTTAACGAAATAGTGGTATTTACCAAGTAAAATTTAAAATTGAAATAAATACATGTCAAAAATATGGTATAAACATGTCGGCTCAGTTACAAAAATTTTTGAAAAATTAAAATAATAAAATAAGTAAAAAAACAGCGATGGAATTTTGTTCTGTTCTTCGCACAATTATCATCTTGAAACAAATTTAAAATGTGTTTCTATTTTCATTCATTTTGCCACAGCGATATCTGGCCGGGTAAACTTGATCATGCCAAGTTTTCCTCGGTCTTACTCTAGTTCTATTACTAACTACTATGGCATCATAAATTTGTTTTGATGTTCTTTCCTCATTCCTTCGATTCACATGTTCAAACCATCTCAACAAATCTTTCTTAATTTTATAGATAATGCTTATCTCAGCCTTAAATTCTTCCGTTATATCAGCATACGAGTAAATATATTTTAAATACCATTTTACATATTTTTATCATTTGTGTCATAAATGTATTCTTCTAACCCTTATCCGCACCCAATGGTGCGCAGAGCACTGCATCGTATTGACACGGTGTTATCTTAATCGTTACTTACATGAAGGCAAGGTGATTACTTCTGCGCTTCGGGGACAAGTCCAGGGTAATATAAAATAAATAAGTATAAAATCACTCATATTTATTTCACCCTCTCCCTGGGAATCAATCCTGGGACCTCCAGCACACTAGTTAAATACGCTAAGCATTACACCACGAAGGCGGACAAATCGCTCACTCATTTCAACAACGTAATATATCAAAAATCTTCAATTTTCAAATTTGATTTTTTTTTGGAATGCTCAGAAAATGTACTATACCCCAGCAAAAGCAGCATATTTTTAACTTAATATTCACCCGCTACAGGACAGAAAGTGTTGTTTTTGCATTTTGAAGAATAAGTATTGTTTAATAATTTTTAAATATACTAAATATTGTTCTAACGGAGAAAAACATTCAGGTTTTACCTAAAAAGATCTGTTGCAAAGTAAAAAGTTCAACAAGTGGCTCGATATTTATTTTTAATACATTTTATTATATTTTGAACTATGAAAACGTTCTCCTGAAAAATCAAGTTTTTTGATATGTGAAGTTGTTGAAAGGAATGAGCGAAATGTGTAAAATTAGATATGCTCTCTTAAGACAAAGAGTTTAAAAAAATATAATCATCGATTTTAATATTTTCCGAATCGCCAATCTCTCATACCTCTCAAAACTCTTGAAACCGTCATCAAAACTTTATGATTGACATCTGAGCCTCGTTATCCATGAACATGATAGATCTTCTGATAGCCGCAAAGCTCATATTTCCGGGCGGAAGCAATATATTCGGACGTCCTGTTTCCGGTCGTATCTTAGGAAATCAGTAAAGTTTTAAGAAGTGCTCTTTGTGAAAACTTGAGGTTTCCAGAAATTTTCGGACCCAATTAAAAACGTCCAGAGCTTGTTTTGAACAAAGAAAACCATATTATACATATTTAAAGTATTCAATTTGCAGTAAGCCATTTTTGCCTTTTTACAATTTTTTTTTTTTTTACATTGCCAATGTAAAAATGTTTATCGCTATAGAATATGTTTATATTTCGTTGAATGATATTTTCTAATTTGGCATTTATTTGAAGGTTCCAATATGACGAAATACTCGTAATTTATAAACTTGTTCCTGGTAACTTGAATCATTCTTAATTTTAGTTTTACTTGGATAAATACTACTATTTTACATTTTGAAAATACTAGTATTAATTAATATTATTTCTTATTACTGGTATTTACAAAGTAAAATTTCAATTAAAAATAAATAGATTTAAACAGAAATTTACTGCGGAATCACTCGATGAAAATAACTTGAATCGACTAACTAAGCTAAACATCACACCGCTTCTCCGCAGGGGTAGGCAGAGAGAATAGAACGCCAAATCATTTGATTAATAAAAATTATATGAATTTTTATGAATACAAATGTTCCATGAAATAACTTTTAACAGTTGTCCTCTGGTATTGAAAGGAACTACGTTACTCGAATAGGTTGAGTAAAGTGAAACTACGATGTTCGGATTCATTTCTTAATTCATGAGCTATAATTTAACTATTTTTTAATTTTACTTTCATGTGTTAAAATTATTTTTAAAATAGTGTTTAAATAGTTGTCGATATCTTATTAATTTTCCGTTACAATTCTTTCTCTTTTAATATATTGTATTATATTTTTAAACTTTAAAAGCGTTCTCCTGAAAAATCAATTTTATTGATTTATGACGTTCTTGAAAGGAGTGAGCGATATATGTATATGATATATGATATAATATATAAATATTTTTAAATATATATTTATATATATAAATACATATATATATATATATATATATATATATATATATATATATATATATATATATATATATATATATATATATATATATATATATATATATATATATATATATATATATATATATATATATATATATATAAATATATATAAATATATATATACATATATATACATATATATATATACATATATATATATATATATATATATATATATATATATATATATATATATATATATATATATATATATATATATATATATATATATATATATATATATATATATATATATATATATATATATACAACATTTTGAGTGTGTCCAAATACTTGTTCACAGAATCTGGATTATCTCCAATTACAGGAGTAATTTTCATATTATTTTTTGACATCTCATCAAAGATGAAGAAGAATATGGAAGTCTGGGCATTTGCGGGGCTTACGACCGTCATAGGCTGGTTTAAGTGATCACTTTACACACGTGTAACATTCACCAATTCTACCCATTATTGACAACCACACTACTCAAATTCTTGGAAGTTCTATATATATGAACCAATTTAGAAACTTTGTTCTTGAATCACTAGAACTTCACTAGAGACATCTATTGGTGAGATGTAAAGAAGCTTTTTTTATTAAGCAGAAACTCTTATATTTGTATGTGAGATCCGAATCCTGGATTATAATCACACACATGAGAAACGCCAGAATATATATATATATATATATATATATATATATATATATATATATATATATATATATATATATATATATATATATATATATATAAAAATATATATCTATATATATTTATATATATATATATATATATATATATATATATATATATATATATATATATATATATATATATATATATATATATATATATTATATATATATATATAGAGGTACAAAATTCATATAAAATATCAATGTACGATTAGCAAATAAACTTTTTTTTTATTAAAAAACCATATTCACCATATTTCCCTTAACTTATTCGTGGTTTTTAACAAGACGAAAATAAATTATAATTTTAAGCTTTAGATCTGCATTATTTTAAACCTGGTTTATTTTTCATAAAATAAACTGGGGATTGTAAAGAGAGGCAAATATTATTAAAATCGAGAAAACAATGTGGTTACAATATTCATCAGGTGAACTTGTATTTTAAAACATGATATTTCCGTATAAAAAGTAAACAACAAAAAATAATTTCATTTATTGATTCGGCAGTCACTTCGTATTAACATGTATCTAATTTTTATGTTTTGGTTGGTAAATACAATTTAAAAAAAATGTTTTGACGCTTGTGTTGATGCATTTCGCATCATATTGAAAAATCGTACTGTGTTTGAAAATGAAGGTACGGTGTTTGAAAATGATGCAGAATGCATCGAAATAGGCGCCACAACAGATTTTTAAAAAAAAGATTTTTACCGAGTAAAACTCAAATTAAAAACGACAAAAATACTTAAAGTTGCCATCCAGACAGTGCTTTTCGAGCTTTTGCAATAAAACATAAAAAAGCCTTTTAACAATGTATACACATATCTCACCAATTGATGTCTCTAGTGAAGTTCTAGTGATTCAAGAATAATATTTCTGAATTGGTTCATATATATAGAACATCCAAGAATTTGAGTAGTGTGGTTGTCAATAATAGGTAGAATTGGTGAATGTTACACGCGTGTAAAGTGAGCACTTAAACCAGCCTATGACGGTTGTCATCCCTGTAAATGCCCAGACTTTCAGAATATTCTTCTTCATCTTTGATGAGATGTCATAAAATAATATGAAAATTAACTCATTTAATTGGAGATAATCCAGATTTGTGAACAAGTTTAGACACACTCAAAATGTTACTTATTTGTGTTAATTATTTATTGTTAATAATAAAAACACACATATATAATTACTATATTTATCCTTAAAAAATCTCATTAGGTACCTTATAAATTTATATATTTGTATTTTACAAGTGTTTTATTTATATGTTTTAGATCAGGAAAAAGAGAAAAAAATACAAATATGCATATGAAAATATAAAAAAAGCCCTTACAACACCAACAAACTTTTTCCTTCTTTGTGTGCAAAGTTTCCCTTCTGTTGAACCTTTGCCCCGTATTACGCTGCTGATTGAACGCTCCGAGTAGCTCTGAAATTCGGCTGTTTGAATAATCGACGCGCGTCGTTCTGTTGACTGAACCATTAAATTTAACGCGTGGCTTCACTTTACCACACCTGCGGGATTACGGCTGATTGTTGATTCAAATTATACTCTGTGTATAGATAAAATAAAGGTGATTTTGGAATAAATTTGTTTTTCACTTTACGCAAATTTAGCCCGAAAAAAGCCTTAGCTGCGTTCCGTTTTATAATCAGATATTTAAAACGTAAAAAAAATTGTGTAAAGCTTCAAGAAAAGTATTATAATTTAATTAAAATACGGAACAAAGGCAAAATAAAGGAATGGGTAAACGATCAACAGTTAATTCAATGAAAATTATAATAATGTTTTAATATTTTTTGTGTGTATATCAGAATAAAATAGATAAAAATAATAAAGAAATATATGTCGAAAGAACTCGACCGACAAGACATACAAGGTGGCTTGGTGGGTCTCTAATTAAAATAGGGTAAAATATTTCTAAATATGTTTCTATAAAATCTTTTTAACCAATGTATACTACTACTACTACTACTACTACCATCACGCCGTTTCCCCGCAGGAAATTGTATACATGTAACCAATGTATACAATTTATATAAATAAAAAAAATGTATTTATTAATTAATTATTTAATTCATGTGTTTGGAATTTTGACGTTAGGTTGTAAATATACGCTTTTACACATGTATATATATATATATATATATATATATATATATATATATATATATATATATATATATATATATATATATATATATATATATATATATATATATATATATGTAGTTCTTCTGTTTACCCTTATGCGCACCCGATAGTGCATAGGATACTACATAGGTTGTCAATAAGGGGTAGAATTGGTGAATGTTACACGTTTGTAAAGTGATACTTAAACCAGTCTATGACGGTCGTCAACCCCGTAAATGCCCAGACTTCCATATTCTTCTTCATCTTTGATGAGATGTCAAAAAATAATATGAAAAATACTTCTATAATTGGAGATAATCCAGGTTTGTAAACAAGTATTTTGACACACTAAAAATGTTATAAATTGGTAATTATGATAATTATTTTTACTTTTGGAAAAATAAAAGGTTATGTATGAAAAAAAATATGTATGTTATAAGAGTCTTTTTTTAATGATTCGGTTCAAGATTCAATAAATAAGTTTTCCAACATAGAGAGACATTTGATATTTGAAAAATGCAGAATCATCTTCTGAAGGTAAATTTCTTTGAAATCAAATTATCAGGAAAAATGCATGAAAGTCAATTTATGGCTTAAAACTAATTAAAGTTCTGAGGGTAAGCCAAGTCATCGTCGTCTATAAGATTTAATTAAAATTTATGAGGCGAACAGCTTTTTCTTCCCAGACAAGCTTCTATGAAGATGTATTTATAGTTTACTAAATTGCTTAAGTAAATTCAAGACACACAACCACAAGACATGCCTTCCGTCGAGATTTTGAATTAAGGTTGGATTCATATATTCGTAATTTTTAGTAGTAATATGCTATGGAAGGTGATTGTAAAATCAAGAATATCTTTTTTTTAAAAGAATAACCCGCAAAGTCTCTTAATGCTAAGAGGCTTGTCTGTAGGTAGGATAGTAAGGATAGGGACCTTCTCTATGTGAAAAATACATAACTAATTGAAAATGAATATTTTTAGAATTTATTTTACACTTGGCATTTATGGTCATTTATAGAAATATGTCCCCAATTGTTCGGTAGTAGCAAAATTCTATTGTTTAATATTTAAATACAATTACTGATGTTTGTTAGTGTACTCTTTTGATAGTCAGTTAAATGCTTATAAATAAAAATAATAATTCATTACACATATAAAGACATGAAAGATTGAACTTATTTTAATTGAAAATTATATTTTATCACCTTGTTTTTTTTAATTTTTGTAATTTAAGATGATTAATTATGACGTTGTATTTGTATTATATGACAATTTATTACGGGCTACCTGATTTCAAATATCAATGTGTTTTTTTAATTGTAATTTTCACATTTACAAACATCTCTCTACATGATAAAATAAACTGCTTTAAAAATGAGTTTAAACTTTATTTACCAGAATCTGTATGGGATATTTGAAGAACGTCAAGAGTTCAGGTTTCATGAAATTACTGAAAGCATTCCCACTGTGTGTTAATGCCGAGTGTCGTTCGAAAACTTTGCAGACAGCAATGTTTACGGTCGTATTTTACGCTACCTGGAAGAGCAGACTCAGGAGCTTTAAGCTGCTAAAACGATACACCAATCGTATCATTCTTAGCAAGAGAAACACTCGGATGCTTGCAAGAGCGTGCTGTAAATATATTTCATTAGTAATTAATGGGAATAATTTATATATTCAATTTAAATTTGTATACCTTTGTTTAATTTTATTTGACCAGTGACCGGAGTTTGTAGGTACTGACATAATCAAACAGTTATTTTTATTATACAAAATGTAGTTTCTAAGTTAAAAAATTCTAAAATAAATATGTTATATGTTTTTTGATATTTAAACGATTGTACAAATGTGTTTATCTCTTTGTAAAATAAAATGTAGATACTTAGTTTTCGATTTTTTATTGCTATTTCAAAAGAGTTTTTTTTTTTTCCAAAAACTGGGTTCGATTTACGTTGAAATAACTTACAATACCTAGAATTGGAGTTTATTTAAAAAAAAATATTATTATTATTTTTTGCTTAATTAAAAGATACAATTTTAGTTGCTATAATATTTTGCCATGAGTTTTTTAATTGATGTAAATTATATCATTCACTTACCTTATTACTACCGATTTCATTTATTTCAGAAGTTTGTTTGATAAGGATGGAAAGATTCATAAATAAAGAAAGGAAAGTAAATGCTGGAAAATATGAATGGAGTGCCGAAATCAGTTGCATTATAGAAAAAAAGCAGTGGAAGCAAAATTAGACCCGCAAAACGGAGCCCCAGCCCCTACCCTAATGTATGGAAATGGGGCATGGGAGTAAAAATATAAAAGCGCACATAATTAAGTGTAACTGTGATCACTCAGATGAATGTGTGTCAATACGTTGTATGAAAATGAGAAGTTCAGTGATAAAGTAATGAAAAAAAATGCAAGTCTGATATACGATAAAATTAAGGAAGGTATGTTTAGACATGCGTTATGAATGCGTGAGGAAAGAACGGTACGACAAAGGTATGGGGCAAATTTAGATCAAAATAGAAGCAGAGAAAGACCGAGGAAACTCGGCATGATCAAGCAATTCAAATATTTGGGCGTAGACAGGAAAAAATTCGGGTTAATCGGTGGAAATATAGAGAGTAACCTTACCTTACCCAAATTAAAATTACCTAACCTCACTTAAACCGACCTAATCTAGCTTTACCTAACCTTACTTTACTTGACCTTACTCATTCTACCAAGTATATAGGTAAGTAGGTACCAAGTTTTGATTGTGGAAAAAGCTAAGAATATTTGTAAAGAAATAATTATGTGTCCATCCATATATACATAATAGTAGTAGAATCATATTGTTTTAATATATACATGGTAGCTATGACAGAAAATGGAATATAAAAGTCACTTGTCATTAGCTACATTAACTTATTTTTATATTTTGAATATTTAAAGCACCAACTTTATGGATCATTGTAAAATGAATTTTATTTCTCCAAATAATATACATATGTATTCGGTAAAAAAAATACTCAATATACTTTTAATACAAAAGCATTTTAAAAACGTTTAAAAAAAAGTGTTAAAAACTAAATGATGTTGGTGACTCTTTCATCTTAAAAAAATAACGCAAGACAAACAAAAAATAAAAACAATTTTCTTTGCTTTTAAGCCAGAACTCACAAAATTAATAGGTGCCTTAGCCGACTTACTGAAAATTTATTAAATGTTGTAAAAAAAGTATCTTCAAAGAAGGAAAATAATTTATTTTCCTCCACGAAATGAATTACGTCTATAGCTTTATTAATTAAAGCAGTAAATTTCATTTAACTTTGTATTTCATGTAAATTTATATTTTAAAAAATACGTGCCAAACATTTTGGTCTCCACTGTTTGACTTGAAATGTTTTTGATAATGTTGTTTATCAAAAATAAGGAACCAACTCCTTTTTTCGAAATTGGTTCGGCAATCACTTGCGGTAATATCGATTCATTTTTAATTTGAATTTCACATAGTAAATACCATTTTACCTTAAAATCTATTTTGACGCGTATTTTGATGTATACCGTATTAAAATGTATAAAAACGATGCGGAAGGAATTGAAACACGTGTAATAAAAGATTTTAAGACTTTGAGGTGACAATTCAAATTACTTTTTTTTATTATCTCACCATGGATGAAGAACAATATGGACCTCTGTGCATTTACGGGGCTGGTTTAAGTAATCACTTTACACACGTGTAACATTTACCAATTCTACCCATGATTGACAACCACACTACCTATTTTAATTCTTGGAAATTCTATATATATGATCCAATTTTGAATCATTGTACAAGAATGACAAATATTTTCATTAGTGACATCTATTAGTGAGACGAAAAAGCTCTCATATATCCATGAGAGGTCCGAATCCTAGATTACAATCACATACAAGAGAGAACGAAATTTTTCGTTAACAAAAACTGTTTTTATCACTTTGTCATTCATTTAATAAAATAACAACCATATAAGTATATAGTTTTTTCAACTACTATTTTATTTGACAAGTGCCCAGTTTCGTCGTAACCGACAACATCAGATATCAGACCAGTTTTATCATACCGGTAACGCCGAAACCCGTTCACTGATCAAATAAAATAAAATTAAAAAAAAGTATTATTGTAGTTTTATTCCTATATTACCTCATATCCCTCCTCCATTTTCTTCTCTTTGCAACAGTTACTTTCACCTTAAGCACCTTTCTTTATACTCCACTCCAAGAGTCTGGAAACCGCCGGACCGTTTTAACGATGTGACCTATTCACCATTTGTGTGTTGAGGATATGGGATAGTAATTATTCGACAGTCTGTTTGTGGTAATATCTGTTCAATATAAAATTTGATTATACCACCACTATTCCTTAAAATATGAAAAGTATTGCTATATACTTCGAAACTCGTGTAATACCACATTTTAAAATACCAAGCAAAATTAAGTAAAAAAATGAAAACTAACGCACTAACTTACCATCACGCCGCTTCCCCGCAGGGGTAGGCAGAGAGAATAGAACGCCACACCACTCTGTCCTTGCAAAAATTCTTCGCCTCTTCCACGTTCATGAATCTCCTCATACATACCCGCTGATTGATTCGTCTCCTAACCTGACCACTTTCAAGTATTTGGCAATTTTATTTAATAGTTGAAGTATATAAAATTAAATTTTCACTCAAAAAACATTTTCTGGTAACGGATTTTAAAGGCGTTATCTACGTTATCAAGATAAGTTAAATATTCCTGAGTTGTTGAAAAATCAAAATTAATTTTTTTGTAACATTTACTTTTTGACAGTACAAATCGACATCCTACATCGAAATCTCAAAGTAGATAGAGATAATTAAAGTAAATAAGTAAATATAAATATATCTTTTGTTATTAAGAGTTTGTGATAATGAAAAAATATGCTCACAATTAATTTTTAATAATAAAGGATTAAAAATTAATAATAAAACATTCGTTTGAAAATGCCATCACTAGGCGAAAAACTTATCACAATATTCATTTTTATGTGTTTTTGTTAATAAAATACAACTTAGTACACTCAAAAAAATCTGTGTTCAATTTAAAATTAAATCATAAATAATAAAAGACCTTTTACAAACAAAAAAAGGCAATTTAAATTGTTTTGAGTTGATATTTATTAATATATTTATTTTCCATGATAAAATTCTTTACAACAATAAATAATACACGACTAAACAGTAACAATAAAATACAGAATTCATATTGCTTTAAAAAAATGTTTACAAGAAATCAGTTTTGAATATTTCATTCATCTCGAAGCTTTTTATAATTATTTTAGCTACTTGATTTTATACGTACATTGAATTAATTAAATCACTTAATACTATTTACAATTTATACTTCTAAAGCTGTACAAATCGCTTTTATATAGCTATAGATTAGTCAAAATATGTACACAGTCATCTAATAGGTTAATTTATAAGTATATTTATATATATATATATATATATATATATATATATATATATATATATATATATATATATATATATATATATATATATATATATATATATATATATATATATATATATATATATATATATATATATATATATATATATATATATATATATATATATATATATATATATATATATATATATATATATATATATATATATATATATATATATATATATATATATATATATATATATATATATATATATATATATATATATATATATATATATATATATATATATATATATATATATATATATATATATATATATATATATATATATATATATATATATTGAAAGTAAAACAGGTGGCTGATTCTTTATTTGGTGTAAATTATTTGCCTTGCCAAATTTATATAAATAAGGTCAGTGTACAATTTCAAAACGTATTTTGGTTGCCATTTTTCAGTTAATTGTAGAATTATATTAAATTTTCATTTGTCTCCGTATTTTTTACTTTGTTGACAAATCGATCCATTTTGTCGAAAAACAATGGTTTCTTAAATGAAACGATCAAAAAATTTGTCGGGCCTATATTTCGTTTCGACTTTTTTAATCTTCTTATATTGTAACCTGTTAGAAATAATATATTTATATGGAAGTCTGAGCATCTCGGGGCTAAAACATGGCATTTGGCTGGCTTAAGCGATCACTTTACAAACTTGCGTAAAGTTCACCATTCTGCCCAATTTTAAATATACATATTGCACTAATTCATGAAACTTTTAAAACTCTTGTACATATTTTGCAATTATCTTATATTCTACCTTATACCGGCAAGATATTCAATACATTCATGAAATATGGCCGATTATTACGTCATCAGTCGTTGCCAGGTCGTAAGCCCTGGGATGCTTAGACTTTCATATATACAAGTTTTATATCAAGTTGAGACACTTTGAAAAAATTTACATCTCATCCGTAATGTGAATTATCAAGTGTCTGATATAATAAATAATATTGATATTTGAAAATAATATGACTAAGACCGACTCTGTCGGACTGTAGATGACAGTAAAGTAACAGTTTAAAATTCTGTTGTCAATCATCTTCACCGTAATTTGTTTAATACCCTCCAGAGTAATGAATTCCATTTCCAGGTTCCATTGTATTTTTACCTTACTTCTTATGTATGTTGCAGGTACATTAAATCAAATATTTATCTTATGTAGAGCAAAACCTAGATATAACTGACCTCTATTTAATGAACTATGGATTTAACGGACAAAAATCCGGTCAGTAAAAATTATATGTATTTACGTTATTTTATGGAGTTGATCATAAAAAAGACACAGCAAACTTCATATGTGCAAAAACACTTGATTCTTAGATATCAAAAATCAACGTAACTTCACGACGAGTTTTCGAAGACAAAAAAAAAGAATTTTGCTTGTGTTTTGTATAGTTTATTTATATTTATATACAGTATTCATATTTTCAAAAAAAAGTTTATTGATTAACTTTTCTGAAAGTCTTTTGTATAACGTACTCGTACTTTTGCTTTTGACGGACACCCCTTCTCCTTAATAAGTCTATTATATCGCGGTCTTACTGTATTTACCATCAACATACTTTGTAATGTCTGCAGCATAACAATTGTGATTTCAATATATAATAAAATACCAAGAACTCAGTACTTATATTGTTACATGAAATGTGATTACATGACACGATGATTTCATTGCACACGTAATATAGTATGTAGAATTTAAGACATAAAATAAAATAAATTACGTAAAAGCTGTTATAACTTTTTGTTTCAAAATAAAGCATCATACTAAAAAGTACGTGAAAACATATGAATACCTACTTCACATTGAATTTGAATAAGATTGTCATTTTTTTCCTTTTTTATAAAGAGTATGTTATTACCTACCCCCTGAATCGAATAATCCTATTCTGTATGTATTTATAATAACCATGAAAAACAAATACCGATAATTTTTATACCCTCCTAGGAGTCGAACCATTATACGACATTTTGGAGGCACATTGATTTTCAAAATAAATAATAATTGACAGGCATTCATTCAGGTAAACTGATACGAAGAAGTTATTTAAATAGAATATACGTACAATAAAACATCATTGATGGTATTTAGTGATCTCTTCGTATTCTGTGAATTATATTCACCAACTGATTTATAATTTAATTGTAAGTCGAATATTTGTATTTTGCCTTTTAGTAGTTTTTGTAGTTTTGTTTCATTTTTCATTTACAATTTTCAAAATTTCAATTTGCCTGTTAAAATTTATTGCCTCGGGAGTGGAAATTTTATACATGTTTCCAATGTTCATTTTGATCCAATACACATACTAGAAAATCCTGAAAATGCAGTATTTGCACCAAAATATTGTTAGTAATTTATCAATACTATTTTTACTTTTAAACTTTCTAAAAAACATTCATTCTATTTCTTTGATTTCAATAATATACAATAAAATATGAAATATCGATTGCCCAGTGTAAAAAGAGATAAGTTTAGAAATTATTTTTTTTTCAAAATTGGTATCAGTTTTGTATGGAAACAATTAAAATAAAAAATAGTAGAATTCAATATTGAATACTTCATTTATTGAATCAGTAGTCACTTTGTGGTAATACCTGTCCATTTTAAATCAAATTTTACTCGGTAATAGCACTATTCGGTAAATTTAAATATGAATTAGTTATTAACCAAGTAAAACTTAAATAAAAATTGATTAAAAATGTTCACAGTATATAAAATCGAAACTGTTTCAAAAATCTCAATGGAAAAAATAACATATTTGTTAGATTTTTTTTTCGATTAACATTAAATCTCGAAAAGGCAATGAATCATTTTAAAGTGATTTTCTCACAACTACACTTCTTTCTATAATCAAAATGTAACTTTGTTTTAAAATCAATATAAATATTTTATTTTAACTTAATTATAATGTCTACCGGTTTCGAAGCTCACTATTTCTTTATCAAGACTGACTAATACTTGATTTATTACTACTTGATAAAGACACGGTTAGCTTCGAAACTGGTAGACATTATAATTAAGATATAATTAAATATTTATAGTGATAAAAAAATAAGCATTTTTTAAATTTTAAAATGGGAAATCCCAAAGTTAGTGCTTAAAATATAAATCATATACAATTCTTTCATTTATCTTTTATACTGGGCAATCGAAAAGTTTGTGCACACAATCTAAAAACACAAAACGTGCGATATATGTACGAGTATGTATAATTTAACACGAAATCTTAGGAAAAACAGCATTTTTTCATTTTCCACCTAATAAAAATTCAAAATTTATTTCCTATTTTACAAAAAGTTTCCAACATGTTTTCATGAAGTTGCCGTTTTAAAAAAATACTTATTTGACCATGACGATATTATTTACTTAAAAAAATTAAACTTGTGGTTATTAGTGAGACAAAGACTAAAAAAATTTTTTTTCGAAGATATGTCAAAAAGATTACTTTTTTATGCATAAATACAAAGAAAATATAAGTAAGTATATATGTTTTTATCATCAAGCAAAAAAAACGGACAAAAAAAGGGATTAATTATGAAATTTGTTTTAAACGAGCAGTGAAGTCAATAAACAAATATTTGATAGCCCTTTTGAATTGAATGTTCTGTTGGCCATATTTGTTAGTAAAATGTATATTTTTTTATCTCAAAATCAAAGAAACAGTATCGAAAATCGGAAAGAAATCGAACAACCCATCATTCTTTGGAAAGTCAAAAATGTATTAAAATAAAACGTCAACAGTATGTATGGTTATACTAAGAATATTAATAATTAAATAATTTAAAAAATAAGAGTATAATACCTACTTGTTTAGGTATTAACCAAGGAATTTCTGGTTAGTGTTTTTTGTATTTGTTTTTCTTAAAACACAAAATGAGATTTTCACAAATTTTGGATTATGGACAATGCATTATGTTAACAAAATATTTTTATTTTATTTGTATACGTAAAATACGTTTTCATGAAAACTTCAATACTTAAATGATATCAGATATTCTTGAATATTTTCTTTTCACTGAGATTTTATTTTTAATTTATTTTAAACATGCACACTTTAAAGATATTGATGATGTTAATGATTTGGATTATGGAGAATGCATTATGTTAACAAAATATTTTTATTTTATTTGTGTACGTAAAATACGTTTTAATGAAAACTTCAATATTAAAATGGTATCAAATATTCTTGAATATTTTTTTTTCACTGAGATTTTTTTTTAAATTTATTAAAAACATGCACGTTTTAAATATATTGATATATATTTTAATGTAATTTATGTTTTAATGTCACATTAATGCCTTTATGATTCGGTTGTAACTGACCCCTGTGAAAAAGTAAGGAATAGCAGGCTTAATTTAATTGACACTTTTATTGGAGCTGATAAACCAGTGTTAAAAATTATAAATTCATTAAAAAATTGAAGATGTGTGTGATTATTACTAAGCGATTATATTTTTATATTTCATGTAAGGACTTTATATTTTCTATTGCAGTTCCGTTTCTACATCAACCTCCATTTCCTCCTTATGTGTATTCAGTTTTTATAGTTATTTTTTAAATGTTCAAAATCTCAAAACAATATTTTGAATGTATACTTTTTTCACTATTTCGTTATCCTATTTAATCGATTTGCAAAAATTAGTAAATTGATGTTTTCAGAATAAACGTAATGTAAGTAAAAACAAATGATTATTTCTTAAAATACAGAAAAACGAATTCAATGAGTTCAATTCAACCCTCATTTTCTAAAAATAAAATGACGGTTGGGAGGATAGTAAAAAGCTGATTAAATTTTAAATAAGGTTTTATATTAGCTTAAAGGAATGAAATAAAGCTCCATTTTATTGCACCGTACCCAGTTCTGACTTGAGTTTATTGTAAGACTACCGTTTACTCTTTGCATCGTAAAACCTGTCTCAAAATTATGTACTTTAGTTAGTAGATGGAACATGAAAAACTGCACATTAGATATTTAAATAAATTAAATGTTATTTATTCTATTGTAAATACAACGTCATAATGTATCTAGTACTTAAGTACCCATATCGCATTTTAAAATTAAAATTAAATATTATACAACGCTAAAATTATATAGACTAGACAGTTTGCACTCTCACTGGTATCGTAATCTTTAGTCAGTTCTTTAATCGTCAAATAAAATTGAGAATAAGTGGATATTAATAATCATCTTTTTCTTAATTTTATTTTTTATAAATATTTTCTATATCTTTCACCGAAAACATTAATTAAATAGCTTGAATGCCTTAAAATTATATTTTTGTCTATTTAGATCACAGTGTTGTCTTTGTCGGAGACGACCGGGCTTTCGGATCATAGAAAGCTTTCAGAAGTTCGTTCTTTAAGCTCTCCCTCGTCAGCTGTTACTATTTCGACAGTCTCCTCGTAAACCTGCTTGTTCAGGCTGTTGACAGCGCAGTAGTGCTGCTCGGGGTCTCCGTACTGGCTGTGGTAGAACTCTTCTCTCATCATGTGGTTCAGATTCGAGCATCTGAAGTAAAGGATTTCCTGGAAAGGTTTCCGGAAGTCCTTGTTTAGGGTGGCGTAGATTATAGGGTTAAGCAAGCTGTTGGCGTATCCTAGCCACAGGAAGAGGCTTGCTAGGGAATGCGGGATCATGTCCTGATCTGGCAAGAAGGGTCTGACGAGGGCCAAGACGAAAAAAGGCAGCCAGCAGAAGATGAATGCGGACATGATAATCCCTAAAGTCGTGGAAGCTTTTCTCTCTTTAGCTAGTTGAAACCTCAACTTTTTCTGGTGAGGAGAACTGTTAACATTACCCTGAAAATCTTTATGGTCTTTCTGACCTTTGAAAACGCTGAGAGAGTCTCGTTTTTTGAAGGTATTAGATTTGTTCGATTGCTTCTTATTTTGTTGTTGTTTGGTTTTCGTTTGGGCTAGGTTTTGTTGGGCGTCTGTCTGGACTATGGCTGCAGTAGCTCTGTTGATGGGAGTTTGAAGCATCGGGCACTGCGACTCGTTGGACTTTCTTTGCTCTCCAGAGAAGCAACGACCGATGGTTGACAACGACTTCTCCACGCCACACTGAAAAGAAACAAAACACACTCTTAATAGTTTATTCAACAGCTCATAAATATTATGAGCCCTTTAACGAAGGCGATGATACATATGTAGAGTACTACGTTAGATCGCCACAATATAAATTTGATCATTCATTAAAATAAACAGAGCTTATGAGCCCTGCGCTTTTAAGACGTAACAATGAAATTAATTTGATGGGATTTGTTTCATTTGAAAAAGTCTTATCATTAAAAAAGATCATGAAAAAGCTAAAAATAAAGATTTATTACAGGACATTAAAAACTAAGTTGCATATGTGTATGGTAGTTGTAAAAACTTGAGTAGTTTGAACACAGTAATATGTATAAGTCTTTTGAAAAAACAACGTTTTCCCAACCATGAGTCCATTAAAATCACATTAGCGAAATTTTCAGAATATGATCATAAAAGTAAATAAATTTTTTGGTTGGAAAAGTTGCAAATAATTAAGAAAGAAAACTGCACGTACCTATTTTTAATTCAAAATATCTTAGTACATTTTACTTATTAAAAAATTCCAATAAAATATTTATTTTTCTTAAACTTCTTTTGAAAATTAAAAAGATTTCTTTAAACCGTGAAATTTGAATTTAAGAAACACACGCCATTTGAAACGGTATGATTCTAATCAATCCAACGCGATGCTCATTAGTGTGAAAAAGATTAGATCACTTTCTCTTTAAATTAGTGAAATTAACTAACAAAAAGTTAAAAATGAAATTTTTTATTTATTTATACATCTCATTTTGATTATTTAAAGATGGCAAAAATCTAAAACTTTTTAAACTGAGGTGCATTGAGCTTTTGTGTTGTTCTCAGAGGTATCCGTTACTTTTATGTAAGGATCTAACTAAACACAGAGGAAGTTTATACAATACATATCATTGTAAAAGCTAATTTTTCTCATGTTTTAGAAAAGACGATCCTGCAAAGCAGACTTGGAAACAGTTTAAAGCTACGGTAACATTAAAGGAAACTGCTACGGAACATATACGTTAACTTAATGTCAACACTGTTACTTCTTGAAAAGCTTTTCTGTTAGCTATTCATGTTGTTTCTACACTCACGTGAGCTTTCTGAGATAACTAACAATGGTTAGACATTAACAGGAAATTTTAATTGTAACTTTACCAGTGTGTTCAAATACTTGTTCACAAATCTCGATTTTGTCCTAGTATGAATTATTTTTTACATTTTTTTGACAATTTCCATAATTTCTATAATTTTAGAATGTCTAGAATTTCAGAATGTTCTGAAGTTAATTTAAAAAAAATAACCAACATGTCATTCCACGAAGTTAATGCCGAATCAATAAATAATATAACTGTTTTTATGACTTAAAATGTTTCACTTGCATTGCGCGAGTCCCACGCGTATTTCAGCATTTTTCTGATTGCCCTATTTTGCATCATAATGGAGCATTGCATTCCTTTATGTTGCATTACATATTCTGCATGTTATTTATGGCCGCATTAGTCTGTTGCATTTTTAAAAATAAATCACATGCCATGTTGTAGCTAGTACTCTGAAATCCTTCAATTCGTTCTACGTAATTACATGATTGCATGTTATGCAGTCCGTTTATCATAATTTTGCTGTATTTGGTATTTTGATGCTAAGATATACTTGATTTGTCGGTACTATCTGACTGAAAAATTCTCTTAGTTAAATAATATTAGTTTTTGACATCTCATAAAAGATGAAGAAGAATATGGAAGTCTGGGCATTCACGGGGCTGACGACCGTCGTAGGCTGGTTTAAGTAATGACTTTACACACGTGTAACATTCAACAAGTCTACCCATTATTGACAACCACACTACTCAAATTCTTGGAATTTCTTTATATATGAACTAATTTTGAAATATTGTTCTTGAATCCATAGAGCTACACTAGAGGCATCTATTGGTGAGATGAAAAACCCCGTAAATGTGCTCTTAAATGCCCAGACTTGCATATTCTTCTTCATCTTTAATGAGATGTAAAAAAAAAATACTCCTATAATCGGAGATAATCCAGATTTGTGAACAAGTATTTGGACACACTCAAAATGTTGTAAACTAAATATAACCTAAAACATATGTTGGTATATAAAATATGATGTTTAATGCGAATTGTGAGCCTACTTAAGTAAACACAGGTGATAAAAATTTGGGCAATCGTTGATAAGCCTGCTTTCATCTCTAACGTTGATCGTCCTCAGGCGTTCTCTTTTTTTTTATTATTTAATAATAGAGTCGAAAATCCCGATGCGCACGTTCTTCACGCAACAAAGCGCCTCGTTCGTATAGATTTTAGCTATTCCTAGGTGTGTTATCTTAAAAAAACTAGACTTTTTTCCGTGGCACACCAAGTAATCACCACGGTACACCAATGTGCTGCGGCCCACACTTTGCGGAACACTGATCTACAGTACTACTAACTAACCATCACGCCGCTTCCCCGCAGGGGTAGGCAGAGAGAATAGTACGCCACACCACTCTGTCCTTGCGAACATTCTTCGCCTCTTCCGCGTTCATGCATCTCCTCATACATACCCGCCGATTGTTACGACTCTTAACCTAACCACTTTCAAGTATTTGGTATACCTGATCGTGCCATGTTTTTCTCGGTCTACCTCTGCTCCTTTTTCCACTTACATTCGCCTCATAAATTTGTTTTACCGTTCTTTCCTCACTCATTCGTTCTACATGTCCAAACCATCTCAACACACCTTTCTTAATTTTATCGATAATGCTTATCTCGGCTTTGCATTTCTTCCTTATTTCACTATACGCACATCTATCATACATCGTTTTGTCGCACATTCTTCTGAGAGATCGCATTTCGACTGTGTTCACTCTACTTTCATCCTTCTTTTGCCAACTCCATGTTTCACTTCCATACATTTGGGTTGGAACCAGGACTCCGTTGTGCACTGCCAGTTTAGCTTCCGATGATAGGTTTTGCTGATAGGTTGTAATAAAAACTGAGTTGTAATATAAAAGCTTCTACTCTTACTGGGAAAAAAAACTAACGCCTTCTGAAAATAATAACTAAGTTGTTTTCTCTTTAATTAACCATTCAGAATGGCTGAAATTGTTGGCATGTTTATTCAGAAGCCTTCCCATTAAATATTTGCCAATTTTTGTTCACCTGTTGAGTTGAGCCCCGTTTCAGCGCGTTCCTGAAATACGCCACTACTGAAAGTCGAGCGTCCTGAATTTATGAAAGTTTGTTTTCGTCAAAGTTAAACACGAGCCAACCGTATCAATTAGTCTCGTACAATTTCAATTGGTTAACATTCAGTTTGAAAACTAAAATACACGATTGAGAAACGTTTACCTTTCCGAACAAAAAAATAGTAATTATAGTACAAACTTGCACATGAAAAATATTGTTTATATTTTAAATATAAACCACGATGAAAAATTCATTTTAATTTGAATAAATATCAATTATATACGACCATTTTTGAATTTAGTATTGTACATTTGAATTTAGTATTGTTAAAACGGCTAGTTATTGCTAATAGATGATTTCATCAACTGGTGAAAATACTTACTCTTAAAAATGGTGTTAAACAAGTGTAATTAGGCAAGTATATGTCAATATTAGAATCATCATATTGTTACACACACACACATACACACACTCACACACACACACACACACTCACACACACAAACTCACACACACATACACACACATACACACACATACACACACACATACACACACACATACACACACATACACACACACATACACACACATACATATATATAAATATTATACTTGACAAAATATAAATTATCTTTTGGATCGAATTCAGAGCAAAATATTTCGGTAGAATGAATCGAACCCTGATCCGCACTCAATGGTGCATAGGGCACTGCATCATATAAACGCAGTGTTATTAAGTAAAGGTGATCAGCTCTCCGCTTCAGGTACCAGTCCAGGGTAATATTGAATATATATTAGAGTGAAAAAATCACTTATATTTATTTGACCCACCCTGGGAATCGAATTTGACCCACTCCAGAACGGCAGCCCAGCGTGCTGACTATATCACTACGGAGGCGGACATGAATAAATAATAGTTTGAAAAATCTGACAACTTTGAAATCTTATTTCATTTTCTTAAGTACCTGCAAAAAACAGTGAAGCAAGTAGAAAAGTAAAGTATTAGAAAATGAAAAGTATTCATGGTACTTACAGAAGCATTAGTCCCGACAGATGACGATCTCGGAGCCGGTTGCGTTGACTGTCTCCCCTGAAGAAGTCTCGACTCTGCCGCTCCACCGTTCTTCACGTTGATTTCCAGGTAACAGTGGCTCTCCAAGTGCGACTGGGCTCTCTTCTCTTCCATCACAATCTTCCTCGCGGCCCTGAAGATCTTGTAATACACCACCATCATGACGATCAGTGGGATGTAGAAGGACCCCAGCGTGGCGTAGATCTGGTAGCCAAAGTTCTGACAGACAACGCACTGGGACGTACCCCCCTCGTTACCCAAGATCAACAGCGGAGGCAGTGATATACAAGCCGCCCCCAACCAAACGAGAAACACACAAAAAATCATTCTTCTAGGAGTTCTTTTCACACCGTATTCCAAAGGCTTCGTTATCGCGTAATATCTATCTACCGAGATCATGCAAAGGTTCAAGATGCTGGCGGCGCATGATAACACGTCTATCGACACCCAAAAATCACAAAGTACGCGTCCGAACGGCCAAGTTCCCAGCACTTCGTACACCATAGCCATCGGCATCACGAGTGTGGCTACACATAAATCACTCACAGCTAAAGACACTAGTAGGTAATTGCAAGGACGACGGAGCTTTCTGACTAAGCATACAGCTATACAGACAAGGATGTTACCCACAATCGTTCCTATTATCACGAACAATAAAATAATCGATATTATCACTTGCACTATGATGTTGTATTGAGAGTCCATACCAGGAAACCAAGGGTTCGAAGAGCTGTCATTAGTAGCGTTGAAATCATTGGACAAGCTTTCATTGTCGAAGTGTTTTAACGGATTGATTGTGATTGTTGTAGAAGGGATTAAAGTGGTGATGGAGTTTTGGGTAGCGGAAATATGGAAGGATTGGTTAGTTTGAAGGGAAGAAGACACCGCTTGCGGTTGTTTGAAAATAAGCAAGAAAAAAATGGCGAAAGCTGAAGACAGAGTTAGGTCGAGCGGTGAATTGTGAGGTAGATTGTTATGGGACGCCATACGATTTATGGTGTTCCGTTTTATCGGAATGGCACCTTGTTTAAATAATGACTATTATAACACTGCACACATTTTTAATCCACCACTTTATGTCCTTTAAATAAGAGACGTATAATTTTTAACTTTTTTTCAGTCATTGTATATCACTGTTGTAATTATGGTAACGAAATTGAACGCCTTCTTGAATGTAATCATCATTTTTCTTAATCCTCGGAAGCTTGCGCGGCCTCGAAGTTTCCCCGAAGGCCATTTTCAGATTTTCTGCAAATTAAAAAAAAAAACACAACACATTAGATCTCTACACGGCAAGTGAGAACGTAAGCGTGGAATAAGATAACAGAGTAATAATGTGATAAATGAGTTTAGGTAATGTGCGAAATTCTGACATTTCAAAAGGATATTTCGGTTGAACTATTAATTTAAATTATGCAAAACCAAGAGACTCAAACAAGCGCACATAATACATAACGTTAATTACTTATTCAGCGAATATCCTGCTAAATTGTTTAAAGAGAACGTACATCTTAACAAAAGATTATATTTTCAACAAAAATATATTTTCTGACAAAGAGAGAATTTATAAATATTTATATTTATATATATATATATATATATATATATATATATATATATATATATATATATATATATATATATATATATATATATATATATATATATATATATATATATATATATATATATATATATATATATATATATATATATATATATATATATATATATATATATATATATATATATATATATATATATATATATATATATATATATATATATATATATATATATATATATATATATATATATGTGAAAACATGGTTTTCCATGTTTGAGTATAAAAATAAAACAGTTGTTACATTTTACTCTTGAGTTTATAAATGTTAACATGACTAGTTTCAAGAACAACAGATATTCTTAAAAAAGTTACTAAGTTTTTGTCTAAATACACATTTAATCATTTTATAAATACCTTTTTTAAATGATCAAACAAGATAATTTTTCCCTACCCTGTGAAATTGGTTAAATGTATCAATGTTTTAAATTAAAATTCTCATTACTTTCGTCCTTTCCGGACTTTTCCAACGGACATTTCCGACTATAGAAAATTGAAACGTCAAATAAATTGTGAGCGTATACATTTTTCTCGATTAAATTTCATATCGAAAATACCACGCTGTTTCTATTTTTCTGACAATTATTCCACAAAATGGACCCAGAAACTTTATACACGTAAAAATATTTTGAAAGTAGCGGTCGGAGATAGAATCCCTCTGGACTTTTTTGAAATGCGATCGAGTTTAGAGAAGGGAAGTTTATTTTACCCCGTATTATATTTAGCAAGGGAGGTTTTCGATAATGCAATTCCTTGGGGCCATCACTTTAGGGTACGGAAAAATACGTGTATTCAATGCTTAGACGATCATCCCAATTTTAAGTAATACTTGAGGAAATCGATTTAAGGGTCTTATAAGGCTCACTGCACGCGAGATGATGATTTAATATTTTAGGGGTGGCCATTATACCATCTTGAACTACATCTCTTGAAACATTAATGGTTGAACAATTTTGAATTTAAATTGAATTCTGTCAGAAACAGTTGTGGAAATTTCAATCATTATTCGGGACTGACAAACAAGTCATGGAGGCTATATTTTCCTAAGCCTAGTAAACCAACCCTGTTATGCTTTTTAATCTATGTTAATTTCCAATTGTGCACAGGGCACTAGAATATATTTACACAGCGTTAAATGGATCGTTGACTATACGAGACAGGATGAGTGTTTACTAAAAAATTAATGAATATTTTACCAAACATGCTGTCTCCCTTTCCTAAGAAATAAAAATTAAATTAAACCAACTAACTAACCACTATGCCACTTCCCCAAAAGAGCAGACAGAGAGAATAGAACGCCACAAAAATCTGTCTTTACAAACATTCTTTGCCTCTTCCACATTCGTGCAGCTCATCATACATATCGATTATTCCTACATCTAACCAGACCACTTTCAAATATTTAAAATACTTAATCATGTAATTCACCGATTTCTTTGATGTTTCAACACAAAGTAACATTTTCGTATATGGCAGTGCCATCTGTCAGATGCTTTCAAGTGTGACATACTTGATCATGCCAAGTTTTCATCGGTTTTCCTCTGCTACAAATTATTACTAACCCTATTATCTTTCCAATTACATTCGCTTCATAAATTTCTTTTACCGTTCTTTTCTCACTCATTCCTTCCACATGTCCAAGTCATCTTAACACACCTTTCTTTATTATTTGATAATGCTTAAAATAAATCTAAAAACCGTCTCCTTTATATCCATAAGGAGTGTTGGAAAATTGAAAATACTCGTATGTTCCGCTTAAAATAAATAATGACGCTCCTTCCCTATTATTTTACATTATAAATGTAGCCATTAATAACGAGGCCTAATAAAAAACCATTGTAAAAATAAGTAATGGTACTTGGAAACAGGTTGATATTTTTTATAAGGCAGAAAATAAAGTTAAGATTTTTTTGTTGTTGACTTACATGAAATAGAATTCACCAATTCTACCTATGGTTGACAACCACACTACTCAATACAACCATGTACTCAAATTCTTGGAACTTCTGTATGGTGAATGTTACACGTGAGTCAAGTGATGACTTAAACCAGCGTATGACGGTCGTAAGCCAAGTAAATTGCCGGACTTCCATATTATTCTTCATGTTATTATTTTTTGATATCTCATCAAAGATGAAGAAAAATATGGAAGTCTGGGCATTTACGGGGCTGACGACCGTCATAGGCTGGTTTAAGTGATCACTTGATGTAAAGAAGCTCTTTATTAAGCAGAAACTCTTACATTAGTATGTGAGGTCCAAATTCTGGATTTCAATCACACACATGAGAAACGCCAGAAAATACCATTTTCATTTTTATCACTTAAGCTTATAATGAATGTTACACGTGTGTAATGTGATCACTTAAACCAGCCTATGACGGTCGTCAGCCCCGAAAATGCCCAGACTTCCATATTCTTCTTCATCTTTGATGAGATGTCAAAAAATTATATGAAAATAACTCCTGTAATTGGAGATAATCCAGATTTTGTGAACAAGTATTTGGGCACACTCAAAATGTTATTCTTCATCTTTGTTGAGATGTCAGAAAATAATGTCTAAAATAACTCCTAATTGGAGATTATTCATATTTGTGAACAAGTATTTGGACACACTCAATATGACGTTGAGAAAATAACGATGTCTTTCAATTATATAAGCCTCAAAAATGTTCGAATTTTTATCCAAATCGACAATAAAGTAGATTACGAGGTGCAAAAAATACCAGTAAGCTTTAAAAAACCTGAATTTGTATTTTTATATCGGATAAACGTTAACCTTTATACATCCTTTTATAGGGTTAATCTACTGTAAACCTTGTTTTGAAATAAATCTGGAAGTATTTTTCTCTGATATTATTTACGAGACTATCTAGTCAAGTGAATTGATTTTAAAAAATTGTTTTTAAATACATGTATTTTTTTCAAGACTCCACTTAAGGAGGCTTGACTGCAAATATGATAGTAAGGGTAGAGAAAAATGCATCATAAACGCCCAGACCAAATGAAAATAAATCTTTCATGAATGTATTTTGCACATGACGGGAATCGAACCCGCGACGCTAGTTTCGCAGTTGAGCGTCTATGTAACTACGCCAGTATTTAGTTTTCAATCAGGTTTTTTTTTTATATTTAAGGCAATTTTTATATTTAAGGAAGTTTTATATGCAGTATTACCCTGATCAGTAATCGAAGTAAAGGATAAATATATAGGATGTTTTTTACAGGTAAACAAATCAAAATTCTCCTGCAATAAATTGATGGCAATTGCCATTCGGCGGTTGCCACAACCGCCGAGTGGCATGTTGCGCCATTTTGTTGAAACTACAGATCTGTCACATCAATGCCATTCAACTGAGGTACGAAGAAGTTAGTAGCCATGGTTCTGTAGCGCTCTCAATCGAACATAACATTTTGGCCCGCATCGTCTTTTAAAAATATGGTCCAATGATTCCACCTGCCCATAATGCACACCAAACAGTAACTTTTTGGAAAAGAGGATCAAGCTGAATATTGTTTTCGGACCATTCACCGAACCTACGACGCGCAAAATGGTCATTCAGTCTATTTATGGTGAAATGGCAAAATGTTCTTACTACAAATCAACTATCTACTGTCAAATTGATAGTCTGTAGAAATACAGTGGAATTAATTTTGATTTGACAGAAATACATAAATTCGATGCCGATATTTGTCAGAATACCATGATAAATTAAGGGGTTAAATTTGTTGTTTTGTTTCACATATATTAAAACATAAAAATGATTTGGAAAACCGTAATTGAGTTGGACAAAAACTGTATATAAAATTTTATTTTTTATTTTTTTGAAATGCGTGCTTAAGTTTTGAATTTCAATAAGGTTTCAAAAGACCCAATTTTTATTTTACTATTTGGTTTTATTATATCGCGATATAGTTAAAGGTTCGAGCAATCGTAAAATTCATACCGAATAGTTTTATGACGGTCAGCAAATTTTCTAAGCCATTTAAAGTAACCCAGGTAATTTGTGGATTTACGAAAAAACAATAATAAAAAAGGTGCTTTTATTTTTCAAACGATTTTATTTATATTCTCCGAAAGGAATGGAAATTGCAAAGGAAGGGGGTTATTGTGAAAAAAGTTCGCTTTTACATATCCTTTTTTTTACTCTAACGTTTTTGGTCAAATTGTTTATTGAAATAGTTCAATATTGTCAAGAAATAAAAACATATTGAAAATAATAATAATAAAAGAAAATATTCTTTTATTATAATTAAAGTGATATGCTCACGAAAGGAAAAATATAAAAAAAATTACCCCAAATAATATAATATTATACGAAAATTTCTGTTACATTCAATTTAGAATGCTACATTTGATTGTAAGATATAAAAACTAGTTTGAGATCACTCTTCAGATTATCAATCAATGAAAACTTTAGAAGTACTCGAAAATAGTCGTCTTCTTCTTCCTGGCTTCATCCCAACTCATCGTCTTTGTAGACTATTAAGTCAGCTCTTCTCGTCCTCAAGTTGTAGGTCCTTCTATTGTAATATATAATTACAACATCATCTAGACCATGTATTCCAATAATGTTATCTTTCTATAGCATCCATCGATTGTTGCGCGGTATGATCGATTATTCTGAAATTATCCGGAAAATTGGTCTGTATGCTCCCGATAGTTACCTAAGACAGCGTCGGCATAGATTGTTTCACATTCCTATACACAGGACCAACCTGCCGATGGTCATGCCTGTAGGAAGAGCTACCGCTATGTTGAACAATATCTCATTGGATATTGATCTGTTCCATGTGTCTGAAAGAGTTTTCCGAAGCGGGATTCTTCTAAATCTTTTGCAATAGTTCTTGCTTATATTTTATTTTAATGTATACGCTTTATTTTTTTTAGTTTGTAATGTATTTGTTAATTGAAAATAAATAAATTGAAATTGAAATCCATGAATATTTTAGTCCTTCTCTAGATGTCTTTCGAGAAAGTTCCATGACAATTACCTGCAAATATGTTCATGCTCAATACATATATTCTCATGCCATCTCAATTGCCTTTTCTCTACCTTACTATTGATATCAGTTACGTCATAGGGATACTCGAAACTAGTCGTGTTTACAATAAAAAAAAAAACTCGAATGTGGTCTTGTACCAGTGTTTTTATTTAATATTCAAATAATCATTTTAATTTACCATTTGTGTGCCAATTTTTTTTTATAATAACAGTTAAAATCAGATTAGTTCTTGATTTCTGATTATCATAGTATATTCAATAGTTAGAGGAAGTTTAAAGATAAATTTTACTTTTCTCTGTTAAAGAAATAACGAGTTATAGGTATTGTTGTTTTGGTGTCGATTCTAAAAAAATCCATTCTGGCAAAACATATAAATGTCAATTTAGGCGAGGACCATAATTTAGTATTTACCTCTGAGAATACAGGACGCGTACAGTGTACAAATCCTTTAAGGAGATTGAAAAATAAGTGCACCCACGAGCCAATCCCTCCCCTCACATACAAAATGTATTAAAACTCTCCCTAAAAATATATATATTTTTTAATATTGAGAGATTCTTGGTTGTTTTAAAATGAAAGTTATGATGATTACACAATTCGATATCTCAATAGAGATGAAGAAGAATATTGAAGTCTGGGTATTTACAGGTTTTTTAACAAATCGTAAGCTGGTGAAATGATCACTTTACAAACATGTTTCATTTACTTTTCTACCTATGATATACAAGCACACTTTTAATTTTTTTGAAACTCTAAATTATCACCTTGAAAAATTTCCTTTAAAAAATGAAGGTACCTATTTGAATTGTACTCGTGAATGAGATTTGGTGAAGAATGTAGAGTTATCATTAAATTTTATTTTTAATTAATGTTTTACTTAGTAAATACCACTATTTCTTAAAATCTACTGTGATACGTGTTTCGATGCATTCCGCATCATTTTCAAACAAAATGATGCGGAATGCATCGAAGCACGTGTCACAGTAGATTTTAAGAAATAGTGGTATTTACCAAGTAAAACATTAATTGAAAATGGTTAGATTTTACCACAAAGTGACTGCCGAATCAATTAATGAAATTATTAAATTTTATATTATGTTTTTTGGGTAGTTGTGATCCCAAAAATATTATGTAAGTACATTCATTTTCAACATTTCAACATAGAATGAAGAAAAATATGGAAGCCTGTGCATTTATAGGGCTAACGCTTTTATCATAGGCTTGGTTAAATAATGTAAAAAAAATACTATTGGAAATAATCCATTTGTAAACAAGTATTTGGAAACACTCAAAATGCTGAATCAAAATACTATCTGAAAATTGTGGTAGTATGAGGGTTTTCTTTCGAATACCCCACCTATCGATATCAATATAATATCACGGATCGCTGTGCCTATAGTAAATCTTCCTAAATTACAGCGGCATTTGACAATAAAACCTTAAAATATATTATTTTATGTGTGTCGGCCATTCAATACTTCACGGTACCCACTGTAAACAAGCGCCAGGGGATTGGTTCTATTGCCGACATTTTGAAATACGATAGTACAAAATGGCGTCGGGTTTTACTCAAAATGGCGGGCAGTCTCTAAACTACCATAGATAATAGCATATTGGCGGGAGATACATAATAAAGCAGGTTCCTACCTTGCTACTCACCTCTGGAAGCAATTTTTTTTTATTAAACTATAATTTGATTAGTTTTTTGGTGTTTTCAAATGTTTATTAAAAAAAATACTTACTCGTAAATTTTACACGTGGACATACTCAGAGATAGAATGAAGATTTTTTTATAAATAAAAAATAAACAAAATAATTACTAGTAATTTTAATAACAGTATTTTGAGTGCGTTCTAATCTTGATTTGGAAAATTCGTGGTGAATGTTACACATACATAAAATTACCACTTAAACCAGCCTTTTACGGGTTGTAAGCCTTCTAGAGTGCGCTATTTCGGACCAATATATGACTGCCGTCTCCATCGTTCCGTTGGAATAAAAGCAAAATAAAGGAATGGGTGAATGATCAAGAGCTAATTTTATGAAAATTGTAAAATGTTTATATTCTTATTATTTTTTCACATCTCCTCAAAGACGAAGAAGAATATGGAAGTCTGGGCATTTACGGGGCTGACGACTTACATAGGCTGGTTTAAGTTATCACTTTACACATGTGTAACATTCACCAATTCTACCCATTATTGAAAACCACACTACTCAAATTCTTGGAAGTTCTGTATGTATGAATCAATTTTGAAACATTATTCTTGAATCACTAGAACTTCACTACAGACATCTATTGGTGAGTTGTACCCAACCTTCTTACAACTTGTCCCTATGTGGTGCAAGTTGTTCCTGTTTTTAATTTTTTTTAAATATGCTATCATTATTTTTGTGGACTTTGTTGGAACATATTTTAATTGTTTCATTATACTTTAATATATGTACATTAAGATTTAATCAATATTATGTCTCTCAAAATAAACAGTTACCAGATATTAAGCTTTTCATTTTTTGTAACAACTAGTCCCCCCTTCCCCTACAATTGCCGAACGAATTGAATAAATATATAAAAAATTATAATAATAAAAACACGACCTTATTTTCTTGAATTTCAATTTCAATACCCCATCACTCAGCATAGCAAAGAATTAATAAATCCAAACGATTGAATTGTCTCTCCAGTTGAATTGTTTTATTGGTACTCTTGAACCTGAATTGTTCTGGAAGATATATTGTTGCTTGATTGTATCACGCATAATAATACAATCTCCTTACAATTCCTTGACAGCATTCTAGATGTAAATCGTTTAGTCTCATTTCAAGGGATGTTAAAATTGTCCTTTTGTCTTACTCGTTCCGATTTCTCTCGAATTTAGTGAATAATTTCAACAGGGGATGAGAAATCTAGAAATCTTTCCATTTGCTGAGAAGGATCTTGACTTGTAGAATATAATCATGTATTGTTTGGTTTATTTACACACTGATAACAACCGAAAATAAATAATCCTTTCTATGACTTAAGTTTACAAAAAAAGTTAGTAAGATATCAAAAATATACATAATTATTTAAATATTTGTACCAATAATTAATTATTTGTTAAAAATAATGTCAATTTGTATGCATTCTGTCCGCCCCCGTGGTGTAATGGTGAGATACCGTGCTGGAAGTCCCGGGTTCAATACCGCGGGGGGGGGGGGGGTTAAATAAATTAATGTGATTTTTTCACACTAATATTTATTCAATATTACCCTGGACTGGTACCTGAAGCGGAGGGCTGATCACCTTACCTTCATGTGTTAACAATCAAGATAACACTGCATTTATATGATGCAGTGCCTTATGCACCATTGGGTGCAGATGAGGGTACGAATGAAAATTTTATGTTAGCAATTTGCAAACGAAAAATTCTTAGGATCATCGGAGATGGATTTACAAATATTTTTTTTGATTTCCATTATAAAAAAGGATTCATCTTAAAATGAAAAAATACGATTAAAGTAAAAATATATCATTTATCTGTAAATCTTAGGTATTTATTTTACCTATGACATATATTTATTTGTTGATTCGGCAATTACTTTGTGGAATAATATCGACGGCTTCTCTATCTGCAAATCTGTTACTTTACAGAAGAGATCTAAGAAGATGTTTCAACGTATTTTTTCATTATTAATTAACGGTTTTATCTAAACTTCTTAACTAGTATTACACATTCAAAAACACGATCAAATAATGTATAAAATCGTTTCAAAACTTTTTGTTTTTTCAAAATTAAGTAGTTAGCGTTTTAGGAACTCATTTCAATTCGAAAATTTTATGTGGATAGCGTCTTATACGCCTGAAAACTAGTATTATTTTTTTTTGTTTTATTTAAATTTGTAAATAACGGTCTGTTGATAACGCACGCCAAATATCTTAAAATTAACAAAAATGTAAAAAGAGCACTTTACGTAGGGCACGTCGATATGATATCTTTTATGTAAAATTAAAATACTTGTATATTACTACTTTTAAAATAATTTATTAGTTGATATAAGCACGATAAGTTTCAAAAAACAAAGATATACCCACAAAAGATTTATAAACATTAAAAAACGATACCGATGTATTAATTTAGAAATTTCGGTTCTCATGTTTATAATTTTGCTTTTTTATTATTTTTCAAACAATCTTCATTTTTTAATACTGTTATTTTTATCCTCGTGTACACGTGGTGTTCCATGGCCCATAAATTAAGGGAATTAATAAAAAGCAAATAAAAGAGAACATGAAAGTAAATAAAAGAGAATGGGAGGTTCGTGAAAAGTAACGCAATTTGTTATGAAAGCAAATCTCATGGCTCCTCAAAACGTTGATTTTTGTTGCTTGGCAATTTACCGAACTAAATATTTGAGCAAGCCGCCCGAGGCATATGTAATACTTCCCCTAGCTAATTATTTAGGATGTTGCTCCCTTAAGCTGGGGGTTAGCTTCACCCGTAGCCATGTTTAGCTTTAGTCTGCAAGTATAAGATGTGTAGGAAATTTTAAAGTCGACTTTAAAAAAAAGCTCTTTACTCCAGATTACTAATATATCCTACGAGTGACGTAGTTTCTTGACGTTCGTAGAAAAATGACATTAAAATAAAGTGGGAATGAATTATATGACCAAATCTTATTATGTTAGAATTAATAGTGACATTCTTTGGGTTAAAGAAATCTCGTTATCACGAAGGTAAAAATTAAAGGTCATTAGGATGGTATTATGAATCAAAGGGCGCAGGAATGACAAAAATATTATTCTTTTCAGGAATCGTCATTTTGTCGACGTAATTTTTCGATATTTAAGTACTCTAGAGATAAATAAATAAGTTAAAATATGTGCGGATGATTGTACCAAAAGTAATTATTAATATAGTAATAAATCAACTTTAAGGTTATGTAATGCTTAATATAGGTAAAGAGATATAGGTAAATGAGACCCTTTATTGAAATTTTTTGATAAAAAAGAGTTTATTCTCAACCCCTGGATTCTACCCTCGTCCAGTTAAAATATATTTTTTAGTAAAATTAACGTCATTTTGGATCTCGTTTAACAAATTTTTAACGGCAATAAGGAGCATTTTGAAAAAGAAAAAATCCTGCACATTCTCTGTGTTTTGATTCCCTTAAGAAAATGCAATTTCAATTATGTTTTTGCTTTCATATCAAATAAATTGTTTTTCATATTATTTTTTGACATCTCATCAAAGATTATGAAGAATATGGACATTCGTTTGATAATGCCCTAACAAGGCGAAACAATTGTCACAGTATAATTTTTTATGTGTTTTTGTTAATAAAATACAACTTAGTAGACTCAAAAAATCTGTGTTTGATTTAAAATTAATACATAAAAGAATATGGAAGTCTAGGCGTTCATGGGGCTGACGAAAGAAACAATATGAAAAATAACTCATATAATCGGAGATAATCCAGATTTGTTAACAAGTATTTGGATACACTCAAAATGTTGTAAAAAAAGTTTTTCTTTATTTTTAACTTTATTTCAGTATGATTGTTATTTTTATTATGGTGTTATTTAAAAAATCTTTCAAAAAACAAATAAATTAAAATTTGAATATTATGTTACATTTAAATCTAATTAAAATATTAAAATTAAGGGCATAGACGAACGAAAGTTATTTGTCTACTCAAACGGTTTTTTTAAAACGATATCGTCATGCCATATAAAGTAGTTAAAGATGCAAGAATTTTTAGCCATCGTATACTGTTGTATCTATCATACATTTATGAAAGCGTTTTAATATTCCAAGCAACCATTAGAGATGTCAGATTTTGTATAATTTCTAAATGGACGTGTTTTGTTATCTTATTTCTAGAAATTCATTTGTTTTACAATTTTCCGTCCACCTCACACAAAATGATTTGAGGTTCTTTTTTACGCCGCACATTAAAAGCATGTTTGAATTGAAAGCTTTCCTGCCTAAAGCTGGTTAACTTGATGTTGGTGAGTAACCAAGTTTAATCTTAGATTCAGGTATATTTTTAATAGGCAATCCACGAGTTATTTACTGTGACCAATAAAGAGTGACCGAAATTTTAACTTGATAATTTATATTTCATTAGTTGGTACTGTAAGCAATGCAAAAGTGTAAATATTTTTTTTTTTTATCAATTGATTCGGCAGTCACTTAGTAGAAAAGTTTTGTAATGATATTTCTTGGTGGAACTGCATTTTATAGAATAAAATAACAACTATGTACTTTTTTTCACATGCATTTTTTCACATGATTTTGTTACCTTTTACCGTATTTTCAAAGCAAACTGAAATCCGCTGAAAACTTTTCAGAATCACTGCTGGTCACACCACAAAAGCAAAAGTTTCAGTTACTGTTGTAGCACCTGTAAAATTTATGCATTCTCAATTTATGTAAATTATTCCTGGAGTTGAACATTTCATGAAATAGTTTCGCACCGAGTTACGAGCAAGTTAGCACTTTGGATAACTCGTGTGCATGTGCAATAGAAGGTCGACATGAAAATTAGTGGGAACTGAAAGTGGGTTAATTTCTGGATGGTTCAAGTAAATTTCAGCATCGGTGTGTATTTTAGTACGTTTGTAAATGGCGGTTGCACGAGTACTACAACAGATATATTTAATGAATGAGGAGTCAATGATTTAGAGGTACAAAATTGTAATTTGCATCATTCAACTGCTTCTCAAAGGAAGTTTTTCATCAAATTTTACGAAATATACCGTGGCAAAATTAATGTATTATTAAGAAAAATTTTAAAAGGTAATAGACTGCCTCCGCGGTGTAAAGGTAAGCATGTTTGCTACCGCGCTGGAGCTCACGGGCTCGATTCCCAGGAGGGAGTGAAAATAAATATACGTATTTTACACTCTAATATTTATTTGATATCAACCTGGACTAGTCACTGAAGATAACGATGCGTCAATATGGTGCAGTGCCCTATGCAACATTTGGTGCGGATAAGGTTTAGAAGAAGAAGTTTTGCCTAGCCACGCATTTCTGTGACTTGACACGGTTAAATGGGAAAGAAAAAAATATTATGGAAAGCACACATTATAATTATGTTTAATTAACAGGGCTTGATGAAGCTATTAAGATTTTAACACCATTAAGATAATATTACGTTTAACTAATATTGACACTTAATTGTATTTACATATTCTTAGAACAAGCATAACATTTATTTGTAAATTCATTCTTTCTTTTTAAATTGAGACATCTCGTCATGCATTTTTAATATTCATACATAATGCAATTTGGCAATTCTTTTTTATAATGACTATTAGAAATGGCACAATTTATAAAAATAATAATGGGTCAATGAGAATTATTCTTTTTATGAGATATCTGCAAATGTCTTGACTGTTTTTTATTATGAAAAATATACAATTTTTTCCTGGTGTTATTTTAAAATCGCAATTTGAATGTCGTATTTTTATTTTATACACTCTGAAAATTATGAAATATAAATGGGCTCACCTGGACTTATAATATAATATTTTATCAGGTTAAGTACCATTATATAAAGTTTGTAAAGAATTTCGTTTAAAACTTAAGCCACAAAAATTAAGTTTTAAAATAAAAATTGATACTGAAATATTGTCTAAGAATAATAAATTGTGAGAATTGTCCAATTATTCTGAATGTTCTTAGTTTTTTCAGGAAGTACATTTAGGTTTATATTTCACATTTTGTAGTATTTTGGTCGCTATAACTAATAATGTTTTCGTAAGATGAATTGAAATTTCAGTTAACTTGTTTAATTATTCAATATTTAAATCAGACATATATTATCGTGACACAAATAAATAAGATAAAAAAAAACATTAAAATACTTCAATTATATTGGTATATATATATATATATATATATATATATATATATATATATATATATATATATATATATATATATATATATATATATATATATGTGTGTGTGTGTGTGTATGTGAGTGTGTGTACATACTCTTTACTTATATCACTACACCGTACTTACGTTTACTTTAAAGCTACCGTAAATTGTTATTTCTACTCAAATTAGTATTTTGTTGGCAACGTTCATTAGTTGCAACAAGTGTCTCTCGATATCCCTATAGCCTGCTTAGTATCAGACTGAAAATAAGTAGAAACATGAATATCGAGTGTGTTTAGTGTTACTCGTAGCGTATAACGAAAGCTGTGGAGTATTCTCGTTAAAGTGGAAAGTTCTCGTTAACCGAGAGCTTTCGGGGCCTTGCCTACGCGGTGTGACGAAATTTAATACTGGATATAAAGTGTAGTTTCATGGTGAAATACAAACCATTTTGTATCATAAAAAAAAAACAAAACGGATTAAAATTTGAATATTGTATTTATAAACTGGTTTAAAATTTTAGAATGTCCACATTACTTAACCTAGACTCCGAAAACTCAAATAAAATGAAAAATATTTTTTTCCTCTCTATAAGAGATACAATCGACTTCTACATAATGCTGCCAATCGCATAATGACTGTGAGTTCTCACTGAACGAAAACGTTATCTCCTTGTTATTTTTTTTTCATGTAGGTTATAATTATTTACGATATAAGATTGACATTTTAAATTGCGGAAAATCTGTGTTGAATAGTCGAATGGTGAGCAAATTGTCCTCTCCGGATCTTTAAAAACTATGCTTCTCTGCATTGTATGTATGTTTGTCCCTACTAGAACCAACAACAATCACACACACACACATCCACACACATCTTCTGGCACACTTCACACATGCACATTTTCTCTCATAAATATTTGTCCATTTGCTAGATCTACACTAAATATTTTGTACTAATCTTTATGTTTCTGTGGTTAACCAAAATTGGTTTGTTTAATGTATATCTTTTAATTTTTTGTTTTACATATGTAAATAATAAAATAAAATAAAATGATTGATGAGAATGAAAACAAAATAAACATGGCCGACAGGTCAGTTCCGTATGAAGGTAGTTTCCCTATACATTTTGCATCATAACCCAGTTCGGAAGGGAAGGCTTTCCTATTTGGTAATAACATCCGACTTTGTGGCCAGTTCAAATTCCTGAAAATTTAACCGAACGGAATTTTCAAGAAGATTAAATTAATTACCCGAATAAAATCTTGAAAATAAACAATTTTACAGCGGGTGGAATCGGTAAAAGGTTGTGACTACGGCCGTTATTAGAATCTCTGTTGTGTTTACATATGAGGCATTCTACATAACGGTCGGATCAATAGTACACTTTCAGTGTAATTTCTATGGCTAATGTGTACAATTTAATATAATAACAAAGATGCTAATTTTTTTATATTTCTACTAACATAACCAGGTTAGTGATGTCAGTAACGACGAAACTCGCTCACTGATGATATAAAATAAAAGTGGAAAAAAACGATTTTATTGTGGTTTTAAAAATGAAGATTTGTAAAATAAAGTTCCACTAAGAAATGTCAGGAGAAAACTTAAATGCTTATGTGTACTTCAATGCAAATTTTAATTTTTTTGTAGGAAAAAATTAAACATTTGTACAAGACCACTTTAGTTTATTGAATGTTAAAACTGATAAACTCAGGAACTACAGACATTTTCAAAAATAGATAGAAAAAAAAAACAGTTTGTAAAATATTATCGTTAAATAAATTAAAAATTAAAGAACAAGCACTATGTTTATTTTTTGACCTGTTGAAAAAAATATTTAAATTATCGAAACTAGTCGTGTTAGCATTAATTTACCCAAGAATGTCCTTAAACAAGTAATTTAATTGATTATTTAAATAATGATGTTTATGATGTGTTTATGGTAAATCAATTCAATGTTATATAATCATTTAATGAAGAATCTTAAGGAAGGCCTATTATTCCTTTTTTTAACGTTATTATTTTTTTTAATGATTTTACTAATCAATTTATTTTTGATACCTTTTTAAACGTAAAGAAGAATATAGAAGTCTGGGCATTTACAGGAACATCGATTTAACATAGGCTGGTTGCAATCTACTTAATTAAATGCTTACCATAGATGGTGGCAAAGAAAAAGCACGCGCAAGATGTTTTTTTTTATCGGAGCATTAACTAACCATGAAAATTGAAATCTGAATAGAACGGTTGTCAATAATGGTTGAAATAGCAAATATGTTACACAGTATATAAAATGATGACTTAAACCAGTAAATGAAAGGTCCTTAGCTCTGTAAATGCTTAGAATTCCACGTTTTCATATTTTCTTAAAAAATATATGATTTAAAAAAAACTTGATATACATAACTCCAATGTCGAACTAAGCCTTGAATTTTTGATAAGATATTTGAACACACTCAAAATATTATTAATAAAAAAAAATTCGAAAAGTGAGAGAATCAAAAAAATTATTTATTATCTTCGTCTCATAAATGAATAATAAAATATTCTTAAAATACATCACTGTAATAAAAAAACTTTTCAAATTATCTGTCATAACTTTTAACTAGATTATAACAAACCTAGTTATTAGTCCACTTATAACAGAGATTTACTAGAGCAATATTTTCATTTTTCCTCCAAATGTTGAATGAGAATTTATACTGGTAGCAGACGCCATAATTTAACGATAAACTTGTTATGAACTTGTTTCCTCTGCGTTATATGAAGACTTGATAGTGCAAACAAAAATTGTATTTTTTTATCAAAAAGCCTGAAAAAATATAGCACGCTCTCATATGTTAAAGAATAAATTGCCTCTGGTAAAGTTTTTCATTTTTTATTACTTTATATTTTTGATCTACTAAATTTTCATCAATTCCTTCGATTTGTGATTAATTATGGGGATTTATTTAAGTAAAACTTAATTGATTCCGCAGATTTTTGACACCACCAGATTTTAGGTTCTGATTGATCTAGTCGTATTATTTTTTTTCGGCTGTCCTCGTTCTGTTCTCCTATTCAATTATCTAGATTTGTATTTAAAACTTAACAAAGATGAACAATTCGTCTATTTGAGGTAGAAAATTGGAATCAAGTATATTTACAGAGCTTACGACCTGTCGTTGTCTTACTTAAGTGATCATTTTAAACACTAAGTAATCTTCACATTTTTTTCCATGACTTTCAACCACATTTTATGATATAGGAAAATTAGGTTAATTTTTTTAAATAAAAGAGAAGAGAAATATTTGGGTTTTATTATTTACACAAATATTTCAATTTCATACTACAATATTTCTGTGAGCCTGGGCGGCATATTGTTAGATGTATGTATCAAATTGTGGTAAGGTGGGTTCGAACCGAGAAACTCTGACATAAGAGTCCGCGAGACCAAGCACGGGACCACAACCCGACACATGCTTCAATTGAAAAGATTAACTGCATTATCGAGTAAAACATCATCTGCAACATCTTAATTTCATTGAAGTAAGATTTTAATTTACATAAATCTTCATGAAATATTCAAATTACTACATTAGTGTTGAAATATTAAAATAAATAACTCCAAAGTGGAAAAAAATCCAGCATTTATCAACAACAATTTGGTCACTCTAAATATTGTGATTATTCGGCTAAAACAACGCTGCAAAAGCAATTCGGTGTAAAAACTAAATATTTTTGCTTCAAATTTAAATAAATAGAGCTTTAAAAATGCTGAATTTTCACATAAACTGCAAAATGCGAATTATTTCCGGGGCGTTATACACAAATTTGTAATTGCATTTTTTACCCTATACATGTCACGTTTTCCAAAAAAAAACCTTACATGGTCCCGGCGAACAACATTGTATGTTGTCTCAACGTACTCTACCCACTCGTCACACACGTATGTATTTCATTGTACGCTTTGTGTATTTTGCGATCACCTGATCAGCGTTGTAACAAAGAAAAGTAGAATATACATGTTTTGTTTGCTCAGCGTGAAAACAGGGATGGAGCTTAGTTGTTTTTGTAATTGTCAAACAACGTGCGAAGCGAATTAAGTGGAGGACTAGTATACATCTCACGGTTGCAAAGGCTAAATTAATGAATGTTTTTTTTATGTCGTTATTAGGGTACAATACCCAGGAGAAATATTGGATTTACATACCCTATATACGGGACACTACTTCTGTATTATTTCTCATAGTTAATAGCATTCAAATAAAAATGTAGTATTTTTTTTTATGTGGTAAAAAACGTAAAAAAAGCAAGTTATAATAGTAACAACTGTTCTTAAGGAGCCAACGTTAACACATAATTAAATCACCAGCTCACCATCGAAGGAGTCACACATCTATTCATGCCGGTTTTTCGAAAATAATGTATATGTTTTTTGTTTTTTGTTTTTTAGAATATACAAAGAATAAATATAATTTAAACTCCTTCCCTTGCAATAACTCTCTTCTTTTCAAAAAAATATAATTATTGAGAAAAAATTCATTTACGTTAAATGTTACCTGGATTTAGAGAAAAATAAGTTGCGACTTAACAAGTACTGGGCCTTACGAAAAAAAAAATCAAAAGCAGTTTTCTATAAAGTTCGGTTTCATTATACAAAACTAATATGATCACACTGTCCCAAAATACTGAAAGTACACATATTTCGTGCTCGAATGGGATTGATTGCTTTTTCATGTTTCGCCAAATTTTCACTTCCAATCACTTCAATTAATTATGTTGACTGTGTCGGCGACAACATGAACCACTCTTCATACAATCGTGTCGAGAAATCTGAGCCGTCTATGTCATCGATATTCGTAAATATAGTCCACCTAATTTACCCTTAGATTTTACCATAAGCGATTTATACACATAAATACTTCATATCCATATCCACTGCCTATGTGAAGAATATGGAGTATTTTGTCGGCCGTAAGCTCCCTAGTATCTTCCTAAGTCAGGTCCACGTCCTGAAGTTCAGACAAGAACAAGTGATGTATGTCAAGTATAGCGTTTGATTCGTATTACGCAAAGTGAATTTTGAATGATAAGGAGATTTTTTTTATTACCACACCACGAACAAAGTGCTGTTAACCTCCCTTCAACGTTGAGATAAGTACCATGTTACCGGAGGGAACATTATAGGGGTTAAATGTTTTAATTTTTTTTTTTAAGAACATTTAAGAATCCTTAACCTTTAATTAAATTTATATATTTAAATTTAATAAACTGTGATCTTTAAGCCATAAAGTACGACTTCCACTGCTAAGCAATTTTCTAATGAGAGTAAAAAAACAAGGTAACCACCCAACATCAAACCGACGGCCCCTACGTAAAGTACTCTATCTGCAAATCTGTTACTTTACAGGAGAGAGTCAAGAAGAATTTTCCATCTTTTTTAAAAATTAATTAACGTTTTTATCTGGAATTCTAAATTGGTATTATACATTCAAAAACACGATAAAATAATGAATTATATCGTTTTAAAACTTTATGCTTTGTCAAAATTAAGACGTTAACCTTTTAGGAGTTCAGTTCATTTCGAAAATTCGACGTAGATAGCGTCTTATACGCTTGAAAACTAGGCGTAATTTATTTTATATATTTTTAAAAAAAATTGCGTATATTTGTAGAAAACGGTCAGTTGATAACATACACCACATATCTCAAAATTGAGAAAAAAATAGTTAGACTACTTTACGTAGGGCACGTCGATACAATACCCTCACCTCATCCGGTGACCCCAAATACTTCCCTTTAATATTTTTAAACTACAAAAAGAGCTTAGGATCTCTAGCATGTTAGCCAAACGCGATAACCACTACACTATGGAGGCGGACAAATCGCTTGCAAAAAGAGCTTTCATACGTATAGGCTTGCTTATTACTCATGCTTGTACAGTCTTGTGTACGAATCCCTCGAGGCAAAGTGTGACGTGTTTTTATACCCTTTTTCACGTTTATTTCCTGGGATATTTTCACGTTAAACCCCTTTTAAAAATCTTTATAATTTACTTTTCTTTGCACGTGTGTCACAATTCTTTATAAGTTATTACAGTTGGAGTCTGTGTTCCTTTGTTAAACCTTTTACGTTTCTATGCCAGATGTGTTCAGCGCTGACTTCCCTTCTCTATAATCCTTATAATGCAGAAAATAAAATGAAAAATAAAATTCGCCCTAGTTTTTCTTTGTAAAGATAGGTAATATGTAATTTACTTTTGCAAGTATATAATTAATATTAAAGTGAAAAATGACCTTTAATTATTTTGAGTTACTTACTAACTATTCAAGCCTTTGGTGAAGGATGTTGAGTGTCAAAGATCAAAAGAAATAAAAATTAAAAAAAAAACTTTGGTTTTCAACGAGTGTTTTTCCCTAGAATTTTCACTCATGAATTTTATGAAATTATAATTACTTTAAACATAAAGAGTAAATCCACTCACGAGTAGGCTAAGGCTATAAAACTTCAAATGTTGAAGCCTGAGTAGGGTCATGGTAAGCGGTGTTGCATAAGCCGTAGCAAGATTTCAGAGTCACTTAGACGTAGTTTTTCTATTCCAAACTAATTACTAAACAACATTAAAAAACATTTTAAAATAAAATAAAAATGTTACTTGAACCTCAATTTTCTATGATGATAATTTCACGATCAGCTAATGAAAGAAAAATTATTATTTATTTAAATCAAGATCTTATATCTCACCAAAGATGAAGAAGAATATGGTTGTTTGGGATTTATAGGTCTTAATAACAACCTATCATTATCTGGTTTAATTGATCACTTTATACACAGCTTAACATTCACCATTCTACACATGATTACTAACAACATTCCTCCAATTCGTCAAAGTGGTTTTTATGACTCAATTAAAAAGATCGACATACATTTTTTAAAATAAAACAACTTTGTTTTAACCACTTTATATTGGCACACTTTATCCAACCGTTTTCGACAAGAACCTTGTCATCATCAGGGTTTATGTACTGAATTCTAAAACATTGAAATACTCATAGTTAGCATATAGTTAATTACCCTTCCCTTACGATACCAAAAACTTCCACGCACTCCGCACACCATATGAAAATATGATCGACTTATGTCGAAATCATTTACATATGGTTAAAACAAGTAAGCTTTTGTGTTATCAGATTTTTCAAGAAATGTAAGTAAAAAAATCTTACAATATTTTATTTACTAAAAATAGACACCATTTTTATTTTTTTTACACTTAATTTCAGACCAGTTTTTTATTCATAATATTTTGAATGTGTCTTTTTTTGCATATTCTATATTTAACCAAATTTTTTATTTATTATTTTATATGAAAACGTATTTATAATACATATAAAATAAACATAAAAATTCATAGACATAAAATGTTAAAATAATTTAAGATTGGTCTTTGGGAAGATACTTACAAAAATGTCAAAAGGTAACATATAGATGCCCCTGCATGAAATGATACTTGACTTGTCCCTTTTAACAATATCACTCCTGAAATTTAATCGTGAGATTAAACCGGATATCGGCGCTTTAATATGCGTTATTAATGAGGAAACGGTGATTGGTTGTTTAACAATGTTAAAATATTTATGAGTCTAAGTCAGCAACATGGGAAATGTTAGTATCGAGTTAAAATTAGATAAATATTTTCTTTAACTACTCGTCTTTTTCTGTATGATCGAAGGTTTATTATTTATATTTTAGTATGAATAATATTTTTTTTTCAATTTATAAAGTTGGTGCTTATTTTTCAAAAGACAATTTTAAATTAATAAACTTTATACTCTCGTTCGTATGTAATATCTAATATAAATATATTATTTATTTATCCAGCATTAACTTTGTGGGATGAAATGTTGATTTTTTAAAAATAAAACAGTTGTAAAATGCCACTTTATGAGTTTAATTTTACTACACACGAGTAGTTCGAAAACTAACAGATGTTTTCAACAACACGTAATAGTTTTACTTTTCACCTGTAGATGATAACATCTGTTAGTTTTCGAAACAAGTCGTGTGTAATGAAATAAAACTCGTTATGTGGTATTATTCAAGTGTCATTTAAAAAAAAATAAACTAATATAAACATTTAATTTAAAATCATCAATAAATATTGAGTGTTAGCCCCTCCCCAAGCACAAGAGTTTAGTCTCTTTTTTGGAGAGGCACAGCGTTACTAGTATATGATTTTTATAAATTAACATATGTTGCTAATGAAACAAATTGTTTTATTTTTGTAACTACTTATGTTAATAAATATAAGTGAATATTTGCACAATAATTGTCACATAGAATTGTAAAGCTACATAAGGACCGTCAGTCCATTTGATCTTCAAATTCGTTTGAAAATGCCATAAGTAGGCGAAACGATAGTCACAATATTGTTTTTTTTTGTATTTTTGTTAATAATATAAAACTTTGTAGACTCAAAAAGTCTGTGTTTGATTTAAAATCAATACATAAATATTAGTGATTTTACACTGGAATATTTATTAAATAATACGCTGAACTGGTCCCTGAATGATGCAATGCCCTATGCACCATTGGGTGTAGATAAAGGTAAGAAGAATACAAAACGACAAATAAAATAAAAATATATATCGATTACTGGTTTTTTGCCAAAAATAAAATTAGATTTTTTTTATACTATCTGTATACGTACGTTGTTAAGGCTCAGTTTTTTTAAACATTTTTAAAAATAAAGAAAACAAAAAACACACTATTCTGATATGTAAAATACAAAGAAGATTATAATGTTCTAGTCAATTAGACTCAAACAATTTCCTAGGGGAAAGATGATTCTCATAACACAATGTGAGTGCTAAGTAAAATTACACCTTAATATCTCATTACATAATACAAGTGTTTATATTAGTAGAGAATCACTTAGTGTTTTCCGCAAAGGAGCTCCATTTAGAGAATTCACGACATTGTAATAAACACACCATTATCTTCGTACAATGCCTTATTTTGCTATTTGCGAAATTCAACAATCTACTAAAACTTATTACCTAAATTTATTTCGGCGACAGTAACATTCTCCCATCAAAATAAAAGCTCCCGTTTCTATGAAAACATACTTTCGTTTATTTTTCCGTTTAAAAATGATATCCATTAACTTTTGCTTTTAGAAATGAAAACAGAATCTGTCACGTTGACAGTTATGCCGCGAAACACAGTGTGGTTGAAAAGAAAAATGACGAAGGTATTTATTAAAATTTCCCATCTTAACACCCTATTGTCATCTACCCTTTTGTTAAAAAAAGTCAACAAGCTTCCCTCGTATTAATAAAACATTTCACCATAACGAAAATGTTACACCCTCCTAGTTTTCATTCAACGGATATTGACAATTGACTCTAATATAAATAAAATTTATACAATTAAATAACTTAGTTTCAACCACTTTTTTAATAACATAATTTAACATACCGGTTTCGACAAGAACCTTGTCATCATCAGGGTTTATTTAAATTCAAAAACATTAAAATACTCTCACCAAAAACTTCCACACACTCCGTAAAAATCCTAAATGTACGGAGTGTGTGGAAGTTTTTGGTGAGAGTATTTTAAAGTTTTTGAATTAAAATAAACCCTGATGATGACAAAACTCTTCTCAAAACCAGTGGGTTGAATTGCATTAATAAGAAAGTGGTTAAAACTAAGTTATTTAATTTTATAAAAGTTTATAAAATGTGCAACAAAGTATCTGCGGAAAACAATCAAGAATCCATTATAAATATTTTTCACAACATTATGAGTGTGTCAAATAAACTAAATAACTAACTAACCATCACGCCGCTTCCCCACAGGGGTAGGCAGAGAGAATAGAACGCCACACCACTCTGTCTATGCAACAATTCCTCATCTCTTCCACGTTCATGCATCTCCTCATACATACCCACCGATTATAACCTGACCGCTTTCGAGTATTTGGCACACCTGATCGTGCCAAGTTTTTCTTGGTCTTCCTCTGCTCCTTTTTCCGATTTCATTCGCCTCATAAATTTGTTTTACCATTTTTTTCTCACTCATTTGTTCTACATGTCCAAACCATCTCAACACACCTTTCTTAATTTTATCGATAATGCTTGTCTCAGCTTTGCCTTCCTTCCTTATTTCACTATTTGAACATACATTGTTTTGTTGCACATTCTTCTGAGAGATCGCATTGTCCAAATAATTGTTCACAAATATGGGGTTTCACCACTATTAACGGAGTTATTTTTACATTTCGATATCTCAACATACCCCTGTAAGGTCCAACAGGTTAAAATGAACAATTACCGTTGCTCTATTTGGCAGTAGTTCGTATTGCTCGGTAATTACCAAAGCGATGCAGAGCTAGCGGTTAGCGCTAATTACTCCAGCATCTCAGAGACCTCGCTTTAATTAATCTAAGGTTGAGGACACAACTACCACCAACCTTCTGGCACATCCTACTTCCTGATTACAGTCAGCAGCGGTCGGGAGATTGGCGAGAGTGTATCTATGCAGACTACAGATCTCCCTCTATTCTGATGTTTCCTTTGTGAGATGACAGAGGAAAATCATTAAGATTGCTTAAGGTGGATTGCCGCACCGCGGAATCAACGTGTGACCCTAAGAGCTGTCTTCTATACAAACCAAATATCTTTGTAAAGCAAAAATATTTGATATTATTTTTTTTACATCTCATCAAAGATGAAAAAGAATATGGAAGTCTGGGCATTTACGGGGTTGGCAACCGTCATAGGCTGGTTTAAGTGATCACTTTTCACACGTGTAACATTCACAAATTCTACCCATTATTGACAACCACACTACTCAAAGTCTTGGTAGTTCTATATATATGAACCAATTTCGAAACATTAATATTGAATCACTAGAACTTCGCTAGAGACATTTTTGGTGAGATGAAAAGAAGCTTTTTACTAACCAGAAACTCTTTTATTAGTATGTGAGGTCCGAATCCTGGATTATAATCAGAAACATGAGAAACGCTAGGAAATATCATTCTCGTTTTTATTATTTAAGCTTTTAATTTGACCAGATAATTTATTGACAACATTTTGAGCGTATCCAAATACTTGTTCACAAAATCTGGATTATCTCCAATTACAGGAGTTATTTTCATACTATTTTTTGACATCTCATTAAAGATGAAGAATAATAATATTATTATTTTTATATTATTCTTCTTCATCTTTGATGAGATGTCAAAAAATTATTTGAAAATAACTCCTGTAATTGGAGATATTCCAGATTTTGTGTGGACACACTCAAAATGTTGTAAAAATATTTGAACCGAAAATGAAACTTAACGGTAGAATCACTATTTAGTCCTGACATTTACTGTGGATTGATACTAATTAACGTAACGTTTGACGTAAACACCTGTGTCAAGTGATCACTTTAACCAACTTTTGATAGGGCGAAAGCTTTGAAAATGATACGAAATGCATGGAAGCATTAATCACAATAGATTTTGAGAAATTTATTTACCTGTATAAATTCAAAAAAGATTTATTTTTAATTGGTCTGGGTGTTAGTAATGTGTTTTTTACATTCACCTTCTTCCCTATCTTTACTATCCTACCTGCGGACAAACCTCTTAAAAAAGAGACTTTGTGGGTTATTCATTTAAAAAAAAAAAAAAAAACCCAAACTTCCATATCGTAGTCGTAGGCATTTTTACAAAACGTGATCATTGACTATTTGATATCAACCTAGCTTAATATTGCCCTGAAAAAAATCTTTGAGTTTTTTAATGTTGGATGTACAATATATTGACTTGTTAAAAATGACTAACTGAATTGATTTTTAATTTGTTGCCAAACATATTGACTAAAATGGCCCTCCTGAACATTTTACGTTTAATTAGTTGGTCACTTTCTTATGTACGACTGCGATATATGTGTTTTATGTTGAGATATTAAAATAAAGGAATCATATTTAAAAAATGTAATCAAGTGAAAGGGTTTCTGGGTATAACTTTATATATAACTGAGGAAAAAAAAGCTTCTTTGAGATGGTGGACAATTTTGAAAAATACAAATACTTTGAATATCAAAAGCTCGTCTCAAGATTCCCCAAGCTCGTTGAGGGTCGTCGAGTGATTATAATTTGGGCCGGGCCGTGTTCAGAACTCACGAACAAAGCGAGATATTATTTGGGAACCTACTCGTTGTGTTCCAACCGCAGGATTTGGTCAGCGAATTCCCCAAATCTACTGGTCTTTGATGTATAATCTTTGGACACGGTCCAATTATATGAGATTGCTTCAATTAGATCTGTCTGTATACAATGTACATAATCCGTGGGCTATTTGTTTAACAGGGTGTTCCCTTGACGAATATCCATATATATATATAAGTATATTTTGTTTCTTGAATGTTTTTCGCAGATACTTTGTGGCACATTTTATGAACTTTATAAAATAAATCAACTTTGTCTTAACCACATTTTATTAGAACACTTTATGCAACTGGTTTCGACAAGAACCTTGTCATCATCAGGGTTTATGTACTAAATTCTAAAACATTATTTCCATTTTATTTCTTATATTTTGACATTTCAACATAGATTAAGAGATTTACAACATTTCGAGTGTGTCCAAATAGTTACACATCTACAAAACTCACAAATCTGGATTATCTTTCTGGTCATTTACGTAGCTTACGACCGTCATAGACTGGTTCAAGTGATCACTTTACACAGGTGTAACATTCACCAATTCTACCCATTATTGACAAGTGAAAGTTATTTTGTTAGTTTAAAAGTAACACTCTCCTTATCATTCATCGTTCACATTGTGTAATACCACTTTAAATAACACTACTTCGTGACGTTTTCAAAATATTATTTTTGTATAAATGTCAGACCGTAAAAAAAAACATTTTAATCTACATTTGACCTGATGATGGAATGATTATTCCGAAGCCGGTAGTCACGAAGAAGTGTTTCTAAAAGTGGTATTACATAAAGTGAACGATGAATGATAAGGAGAGTATCATATTACCATACCAAAAAGTTAACGATGCTTTTATTATACAAAATAAACTTACTTACTAACGGGTAGAGGTAGGCAGAGAAAATAGAACGCCACACCACTCTTTCTTTGCAAACATTCCTCGCCTCTTCCACGTTCATGCATCTCCTCGTGCATATCCGCCGATTATTTCGACTCCTAACCTGACCGCTTTCAAATATATGGCATACCTGATCGTACCAAGTTTTTCTCAGTCTTCCTGTGCACCTTTTTTCAGCTTCATTCGCCTAATAAATTTGTTTTACCGTCCTCACCTCACTCATTCATTCCACATGTCCAAACCATCTCAACACACCTTTCTTAATTTTATCGATAATGCTTATCTCAGCTTCGCGTTCCTTCCTTATTTCACTATTCGAACATCTATCATACATCGTTTTCTCACATATTCTTCTGAGAGATCGAATTACGACTGCATTCAATATGCAAAATAGTTTTAAAGTATTTCAATTTATAATGAATTTTCTAGCCTCCTGTATGTTAGGCAAATAATGCCGGTATGTCTTGTACCGCGTAACTCAAATAGTTAGGGTTTGGTCGAAGGAGATCACAAACATTCAAGTTTCAGATGTTGACTACACAGCATCTTACCCAGATAAAAGGAAACAGCTAGATAAATATGTGAAAATGTAATTTTAGCATTAAGATAACTGAACTACAAATTTTAGTTATAGAAGCAGATAAAAACATGGTAAAAATTTACTGGATTTAATTTGGTGTGTTGAGATGGTTTGGACATGTGAACGAATGAGTGAGGAAAGAACGGTTAAACAAATGTATGAGGCGAATGTAAGTGGAAAAAAGACCAAAGGAAGACCGAGAATAACATGGCACGATCAGGTATGCCAAATATTTGAAAGTGGTCAGGTTAGGAGTCGTAACAATCGGCGGGTATGTATGAGGAGATGCATGAACGTGGAAGAGGCGAAGAATGTTTGCAAAGACAGAGCGGTGTGGCGTTCTATTCTCTCTGCCTACCCCTGCGGGGAAGCGGCGTAATGGTTAGTTAGTTAGTTAGTTAGTTTTAAAAATTTACTTTCCATTCCTGGCCATAAAATATCATTCTTCGGTAATTCACTCTCTCCTAGCGGCCAGACTATGGAATGCATTACCTCTCCTAGTAAAAAATGCACCTTCTCTAATAACTTTTATGAAACATCTGAGACATTACTATTTATCATTAGAATCCTAACTATCCATCAAACCTCCTCAGTTAGTTTTTCTCTCTACCTCCTTCCCTAAACTATCTTTTTCCTTTGCCTTTCTTATTATCATCAATTTGTAATTTATGTTTTTTTTAATGTTCAAGTACTATCTACCCTCTGATTGCAAACAGCTATATATGATATCAAACGTTTTGATCAATATCACTAGTCTGTTTTTGGTTGGTTGGAAAATATTGCTTTTTAGCAATAAGCCCGCTAATGTACTTTTTTCTTTTCTGTTCATGGAGTTAAAATAATAAGAAAAAAAAAACATTTCAAATACTAAGTCAGATAAAGGGTCAAAATAATCAGCGTGTATTAATGAGTAGATGCATGAACGTGGAATAGGCGGAGATTTTTTGGAGACAAATTGGTGTAGCAATCTATTCTCTCTGCCTACCCCTGTGGGGAAGCAACGTGATGGTAAGTTAGTTTTTATTTCAAAAGAAAATTGGATATTTCAATATAAATTAAGAAAACTATTGGATTCTTGATATTTACAGCGTAAACGACCAATCAATGGCTGTTTTGATTGATCACTTTAAACACGTGTAACATTCACCATTCTACTCATGATTGACAACTACTCTACTCAAATAAGTTGTATTTATCCTTCAAATGACACCTTCTTTCACGTGTGAGTTCTGCATCACTATCTATCGTTTAAATTAGTAAGTATTTTCCAGACATTCGTGAAATGGACGTATGAAAAGTGTCCAAAATTATCACTTAGGCCAGCACAATGCCAGGTTGCAAGTCCTGGAATGCTCGAATTCCACCTAATTTCGTATAAAAATGATAGATATTTCACTCTCCTTATCATTCCTTGTGATTCATTAGTCTTCTTTCTCTTTTTCAAAATTTAATTTTTGTATTAATGTCAGACCTTAACAATTTCATTTTAATGCCCTGATGATGAAATGATTAATCCAAAATCGGAATAATCATTCCATCATCAATCGTAGTCACGAATTTTTTATTTATTTTTTATTTTTATTTTTATTTTTAAACCCTTATCCGCACCCAATGGTGCATAGGGCACTGCGTCATATAAACGAAGTGTTATCTTGATCGTTTACACATGAAGGAAAGGTGATCAGCCCTCCGCTTCAGGTACCAGTCCAGGGTAATATTGAGTAAATATTACAGTGAAAAAATCACTTATATTTATTTTACCCCCCTTGGGAATCGAACCCGGGACCTCCAGAACGGTACACTACGGAGGTGGACAATTAGTGTTCCAGTCGCGAAATAGTGTTTATTAAATTAGTATTACACAATGTGAACGATTAATAATAAGAAAAGTGTTATATTACCATACCACAAAGTTAACAATCTTTTTAATATACATAATAGATAGTTTATCCCAAGTTCAGACGAGACACGGATAATATAAATATTTCCGTTTGAATTAACTTTACTTTTATATATTCACTTACATCGCGTTACTTTCACCTTCAATAACAATAAAAAATAAACCGCGGCGTCAGTTTTCGTACGCCGGAATCAAGATACCATGTTTGTTGAACACGAATAAATAAAACCATATTTCAAAAGATATTTGTTTTCGAGGCTGTTACAAGTTTTGTTTTTTTTTATTTACATATTGACTGTTTTCTTTTGGGCACAAACATTATAATATTTATTACTTCCTTTACGTATAAAATGCGTATTGACGCAAGAAAAGTTTATACAGAGTTGGAAAAATAATATCCAAATATTTAAAATGGTATTGAAAGTTTGTGCAGGGAAGTCTATTGTCAAAACACCATAAATATTTACATTTGTATTTCAGCGTTTAAGCGAAAATGAAAAATGAAATGTGTTTTTACACATTGGCGATGTTCAAGAAAAATAAGTTCAGTCATATTTTATTTTATTTTTTAAATAAAAATGGTGAAAACAACTTATATTTTAAGACGTTTTTTATTTATTTGTTTCAATAAGTTCTCTTTTGGTATTCAAAAGAGACAGTAAACAATTTTTTCACTTGTAACAGAATATCAAGTTAACCTTATATTTTTCTCTATGGTACATGTTGTTAAGATATTATATAAAATTTATGTATTTTTGTTAGATAATTCATTTATTTTTCAAATAAACTTTGTGGAATAACATGATGTTTTAAATTTAAAAAATAAACTTTTATATCACTTTTAAGTTTAACACTATTAGTATCGAAAACTACATATGTTCTCATCTTCTTTTCAATCTTACTCCTCATTACTGAGGGTTGTGACCCTTGTGGAAGCAATAACTCTTCTCCAGTTATCCCTTGACTGCGCTGCATGAAGCGCTTCAGCCACCAAGGTGCCTGCTGCTGCCTTAAATTGATGTGTCTATCAGTGAGTGAGTCAGGCCATCCGAGTGAAATTCCTGGCGAATGGACTCGTTGGTGCGTTTAGCGAACATTTCAAATGCGTCATTTTTTTCCCTTTTCTGCAGCTTTTATGGTCCACGTTTCAGCAGCATAGGGACAATCTTTATCTTATAGATGTTACTCAACAGGTGAAAATAAAGAAGAATATGGAAGTCTGGGCATTTACGGGGCTTACGACCGTCATAGGTTGGTTTAAGTGATCACTTTACACACGTGTAACATTCACCAATTGTACCCATTATTGACAAAAAAATAATATGAAAATAACTCCTGTAATTGGAGATAATCCAGATTTTGTGAACAAGTATTTGGACACACTCAAAATGTTGTAGGTGAAAATAAAACAAAAACTTTTTGTGATCACCTGTCGATGAAAATATCTGTAATGTAACTGGCTGTGTAAAATAAATATCAATGAGAAAACTCATATCGCTCACTATTTTCAAGAACGTCATATATCAAAAATCGTTTATTTTCAGTTATCCTTATTTTTGAAATGCCCAGAAAATGTACTATATCCCAGAAAAAGCGGCATATTTTTACCTTAATATTTACCCGCTACAGGGCAGAAAGTGTTGTTTTTGCATTTTGAAGAAAAGGTATTGTTTAAGTATTTTTTAAAATAAACTAAATATTTTTCAAATGTAGAAAAAACCTTCAGGTTTTACCTAAAAAGATCTGTTGCACAGTAAAAAGTTTAACAAGTGGCTTGACATTTATTTTTAATACATTGTATTATATTTTTAAGCTTTAAAAACGTTCTCCTGAAAAATCAAGTTTTTTGATTTATGACGTTCTTGAAAGGAGTGAGTGATATGAATATTTAACTTTTAATAATCAACGTGTCATTCCACAAAGGCTAATACTAAATCAATAAATAGCATTGTTTAATTGTATTATTTCGTACGTATTTATATAATTATTTAAACATGTATCACATTAAAAAAATATTAATATTCTGTCTTACTTTCAAAATCTGCCAGATCAAATTTTATAAGATATTAAAATTAATATTCTATCGGAATGCCAATTGTTGGTTTTATTGTTTAAAATATTTATATACTTTAAAACCATGCTAAAAAATACTTAAAAACAGCGTTGTATTTCAAATGCCGCTATTTTTATGGAACTTGCCTTCTGACTAGTATCGGTTAATCAGAGAGTGGGGATAGGTCAAAAATCAAGATGACGTCATTTTTTGTTTGTATCTCGTGTTTTTTTTTAAATACTGAACAAAAATCTTAAAACATGGGAAAATTTTCTATTTCATAATATTTTATCTAAAGATGGACAAATCTTTGAAACATAAACGTACCCGGAAAATTTTGCATTTTTTTGTAAAATCGACTTACGTCGATCTGGCGGATTTTGAAAGTAGGTTATATTATAAAGTTTTCTTCTTTCGTATTGAGCAGCATTGTGTTGAAAATGGTTGTGTTGTAAAAGCACATCACTAAATAATCACGAGTATAAAATGAATGGTGCAACATGTTGGGACGTCTACTGGGAAACTTGAAATTTAATGCTACTATTATGTATGAAAGCATACGGAACGTCAAGGGACTCCCTTCACATATTCAGGATTAAAGTATAAGCACTGAGTATAATACATATATACTTGGTACCTTCCTCCATACATATTGTATGAGATAATAAACCAACTTATAGCCTAGTTTAGGAGAAGTGCATGTATAGATCCCGAGGGAAATTTTCTATTTATAAAAATCTGTAGTTCACAGATCAATTAAAAATTATAACAATTGAGTGTATCATTTCCCAGTATGCAAAATAATCTGGTTTTAGATCTTGAATGAAAATAAAGGGTCTCTGCTATAAAAAAAATCATTTCGAGTGTGTCCAAATACTTGTTAACAAATCTGGATTGTCTCCAATTAAAGAAGTTATTTTTCATATTTTTTTTGACATTTCATCAAAGATAAAGACGAATATGGAATATTATTTGACATCTCACTAAAAGATGTCTCTAGTGAAGTTCTAGTTATTCAAGAACAATGTTTCAAAATTGGTTTATATATATAGAACTTCCAACAATTTGAGTAGTGTGGTTGTCAATAATGGGTAGAATTGGTGAATTTTACACGTGTGTAAAATGATCACTTAAACTAGCCTATGACGGTCGTCAGCCCCGTAAATGTTTAGACCTCCATATTCATCTTCATCTTTGATGAGATGTCAAAAATGTAAAATAAAACCCCTAAGCCGAGATAATCTAGATTTGTTTACTAGTAATTGGACACCCTCAAAATATTGTGATTGTTATTTTATTATATAAAATGCAGAACCACCAAGTAATGTTAGTACAAAACTAAAATATAAATAGTTTTTTGTTATTTTTAACAGTCTATTTATCATTCATCGTTCACTTCGTCGAACACCACTTTAAAAAACACTTTTTTCTAACTATCGGTTTCGGAATAATCATTTCATCATTAGGTCATTAAAATTAAATTATTACAGCCTGATACATATTAAAATTAATATATTGAAAGAGAGAAAGAATACAAATATTACAATGGGAATATTTTTAACAGTGGACTTGAGATTGTTATATTACCATACCACAAAGTTAACAATGCTTTTTACATACAAAACACATGTTTTTGAAATATTTTTTAAATAGAATAATAATTTGGTATGCTTCATAACCTAGATAAGCGAAAAATCGTGATATATTTTAACCGTGAATAAGCGAAACCGCACATATTAAAATACTAGACCAAAGACACATTTATCTTTTTGAAAAATTCATCATCCGCGTTTATGTGAATATTTCATGTACACAATAACACATTATAAACAGTTTCACGCATGAAAGTATATGGGTACGCGTTGTATTATAACTGTGAAGGATAAACATATTTATATGTGCACCTACATGGAAAATATTCATAATGGAATCATTCGTATTCCATATTCCCCTGCGCCTGACATAAACGTTATTTTTTCAACCTTTTTTTGCAAAAACCCCGCTAAGCAAACAAGAGGTAAGAAAAATATTAAGTAGATGAATAAGTAAATAAAATATTGATGAAAAAACTGTTGTAATTGCTGATATAAATTGTAAAAATAACATCACATCGCTCACTCCTTTAAAAATCGTAAATTTTCAGATGTACATGTTTCCAGAATGCCCAGAAACTGTACTATATCCCAGCAGAAGCTGCATATTTTAAACTTAATATTTACACGCTACAAGGCATAAAGTGTTGTTTTTGCATTTTGAAGTATATGTTTTGCTTAATATTTTTTTTAATTTACTAAATATTTTTCAAATGGAAATAAAACATTCAGGTTTTACCTAAAATATGTGTTGCACATTAAAAAGTTCAAAAAGTGGCTTGATATTTATTTTTAATACATTGTATTATATTTTTATACATTAAAAACGATCTCCTGAAAAATCAAGATTTTTTCAATATGACGTCGTTAAAAGGACTGAGCTACACGTAACCCTTAATTGGATTAGACATTTTCAAACGTAACTGGTATGTATCAAAATAATATAGTATGTAGTCACTTACTCATCAAAACGTTGTTGTGGCTCAGTATATTTAATAATAAATAATAAAACCCTTATCCGCACCCCAATGGTGCATAGGGCACTGTGTCATATTAACGCAGTGTTATCTTGATCGTTTACACAAGAAGGAAAGATGATCAGCCCTCCGCTTCAGGTACCAGTCCAAATATTACAGTGAAAAAATTACTAATATTTATTTTACCCCCCTTGGGAATCGAACCCGGGACCTCCAGAACGGTAGCCGAGCGTGCTGACCATTGCACTACGGAGGCGGACATTATATTTAAAAAGAAAAAAACACACATTTCTAGTATTTAACAATGTTTTTGGGAATACAATATTTTGGCAACTGTATAAAAAAATCTAAGAATTTCTTTAAAAATAGATTTGGTATTTTTATTTTATTTATTGTTTCGGCATTAACTTTGTGGTAAGACATGTTACAATGATTAAATAAAACACTTCGTTTTTTACCACTTGAGTAAAAACTAAAGTAATTTTTACTCAAGTGGTAAAAAACGAAGTGTTTTCTTTAATCATTGGTATTTTTAATTCACAATCATTAACATTTGTATTTATTGAAAAATACAAAATAAAAACACTTTTAAAACATTACTTTTGAGTTTATTAATGTAAACAAAACTAGTTTCGAGAACTACAGATTTACTCATGAATAGGTGAAAATCCAAACTGAGTCCTCAGTTTGTATTTTCACCTGTTAATTATAACATGTTTTACGTGTATTCTTGAAACTAGTCGTGTTTAGATTAACAGACTGAGAGGTGGAATTAAACGAGTTTTTATTTTTATATTCAATCATGAAATTATTTCGCAATGTGAACTGCTCAGCAATAAATAATAAGGGATACTAATAACCCTCTTAACGATTTCAAAAGAAACGCGAGTGCTTAAAAAAGATGTAATGTATTGTACATAGCGACTGGTCTCGTAGTAGAAAATGCAAAACATTGTGGAGAGATGTGTAATTAATTAACTGGCAAGAGTTCGAGAAATTTGTGGTTTTCTTTAAATTGTATATATTTTTTCATCTTAAGTGATGTACCCGGTGAAGTTAACAAGTCGCTCACTCATTTCAAGAACGTCATAAATAAAAAAAACTTGATTTTTCAGAAGAACGTTTTTTAAGTTTAAGAATATAATAAAATGTTTCAAAATAAATATCAAACCACTTTTGAAATTTTTACTGTGCAACAGATCTTCATTCAACAAATCTCCGTTTGAAAAATGTTTAATATATTTCAAAAAATTATTAAACAATAACTTTTCTTCAAAATGCAAAAACAACACTTTCTGCCCTGTAGCAGGTAAATATTAAGTTAAAAACATGCCTCTTTTGCTGGGATATAGTACATTTTCTGGGCGTTTCGAAAACATGCACAACTGAAAATTTACGATTTTTGATTTATGACGTTCTTGAAAGGAGTGAGCGACATGTGATTTTGGTCGACCCAAGGACCAATAAAATTATAAGATTGTATTAAGAAGAAATGTATGGAAATTGTTTTCAAATTAAATTAAAAAATGTTATTATATAATAATAAAAAAATGTGTATTGAGAAAAACTTTTAAGAAAAGAAAGAGAAAGATTTATACTACAACCATGCCTCTTAAAAAACATGCCTTTTTTGCTGGGATATAGTACATTTTCTCGGCATTCTGAAAACATGTACAACTTTAAAAATCGACGATTTTTGATTTATGACGTTCTTGAAAGGAGTGAGCGAAGTGTACTTTTAAATATCCTGTTTATCTTTTCCGTATTTCTGGATTATGAATTGATCCAGAAACATTCCAATCTAAAGTGAATATTTCAGAAATTATAACTTATCTGTCATTTTTTTCCAGATAACATTCTGACAGTTAAAACACTTCTATTCAATTTATTATCACTATGGTATAAAAATTATATTTTCTTTTTAAAGGGTCTATTCAAAGAACGTATTCATGAAAAAAATCAATCTTAGTTTTCTTAATAATAGTAGTAAAATATTATATTTTGTACGCATCTTTAGTCACTGGTGAATAAAAATGTTATGCCCATTATAAAAAATTCAAATAATAAAATAATTTTGAAAAATTTATAAAACGTTAATACTACGTCAAGTATGCTTCACCATAATTTACAACATTTTAAGTGTGTCCAAATACTAGTTTACAAATATAGATTATCTCCAATTATAGGCTTTATTTTTCATATTATAGAACTTCCAAGAATTTGAGTACCTAGTGTGGTTGTCAATAATGGGTAGATTGGTGAATGTTACACGTGTGTAAAGTGATTACTTAAACCAGACTATGACGGTTGTCAGCCCCGTAAATACGCAGACTTCCAAATTCTTCTTCATCTTTGATGAGATGTCAAAAAATAATATAAATATCTTTCACAACATTTAGAGTGTGTCCAAATACACAAATAATTTTGGACACACTCAAAATGTTGTAAATAAATTATCTGGTCAAATTATAAGCTTAAATAATAAAAATGAAAAAAAATATTTTCTGGCGTTTTCATGTGAGTGATTATAATCCAGGATTCGGACCTCACATACTAATATAAGAGTTTCTGCTTAGTAAAAAGCTTCTTTACATCTCACCAATAGATGTCTCTTGTGAAGTTCTAGTGATTCAAGAACAAGGTTTATAAATTGGTTCATATATATTGAACTTCAGAGAATTTGAGTAGTATGGTTGTCAATAATGGGTACAATTGGTGAATGTTACACGTGTGTAAAGTGATCACCAGACTATGACGGTCGTCAGTCCCGTAATTGCCCAGACTTCCAAATCTTTCTTCATCTTTGATGAGATGTCAAAAATAATATAAATATCTTTACACAAAGTATTTTTAAACCAACCTGTAAAAGGTTTAACTTGAGATTACAGGGTCAAGTCATTTTAAAATAAATTGCATCGCAAAGTAGAAAATAAACTTCTCAATAAGGAGCCATTCTATCCAATTATAGCTCCTTCACTGCATACGAGTCGACAGCAGATTTTACGCCTCTCAAAGTTTAACAAAATCCTGACAAAGACGAACAGTGGTGTGGAGTTACGGAGTAAAAATATACGTCGTGAAAATCTGGAAGTCTTTTTTGTTGATTTTACCATCTCTGGTTGATCGATTGATTGATTGGTATTGTAAAAGCTTCAATGTTTGGTTAAAACAACATACATATTTAATTTCAAAATATTTTAAATCTGTCGGGTTGTGGTCCCGTGGTTAGTGTCGCAGTCTCTTAAGTCAGAGTTTCTTGGTTCGCACCAACACCACCACAATTTGATACCTATTTCAAATAATGAGCCGCTTAGGTTCAAAGAAATTGTATGAAATTGAAAAGTTTTTAAATAATTAAAACACAAATATTTATCTTTTTTTTAATGAAAAAAATTGAGCAATATGTGGTGGAAACCAACTTAACATCATGATGTTTTCCCGCAGGGGTACGAAAATAGAATAGAACGCCACACCACTCAGTATTTGTAAACTGTCTTCGCCTCTTCTTTATCCACGATTATTTCGACACGGTAGACTTAATGACTTTTTCACGTAATGACTTTTTTTTCAAACCCTCATCCGCACCCCAATGGTGCATAGGGCACTGCATTATATAAACATAGTGGGATCTTGATCGTTAACACACGAAGGAAAGGTGATCAGCCCTCCGCTTCAGGTCCAGGGTAATATTGAATAAATATAAGACTGAAAAAATCACCTTTATTTATTTGCCCCCCCCTGGGAATCTAGCCCGGGACCTCCAGAACGGTAGCCGAGCGTGCTGACCATTAGACTACGGAGGCGGACACTAGGCGGAGGTAGAATCACTTTACACACGTGAATTAATAATAAACGTGTGTAAAGTGATCACCAAAGCCAGCCTATGACGTTTGTAAGCCCCGTAAATGCCCAGACTTCCATATTCTTCTTCATCTTTGTTGAGATGTCAACAATAATATGAAAAAAAAGTTCTGTAATTGGAGATATTCCAGATTTGTGAACAAATATTTGAATATAATTAAAAGTGTTGTATATACCTCATTCAGTTACTTGTTTTTGATGAAAGTAGACTGAATGCAGTCGAAATGCGATCTCTCAGAAGAATGTGCGGCAAAACGATGTATGATAGATGTGCGAATAGTGAAATAAGGAAGGAATGCAAAACTGAGATAAGCATTATCGATAAAATTAAGAAAGGTGTGTTGAGATGGTTTGGACATGTAGAACGAATGAGTGAGGAAAGAATGATAAAACAAATTTATGAGGCGAATGTTAGCGGGAAAAAAAGCAGAGGAAGACCGAGAAAAACACGGCACGATCAGGTATGCCAAATACTTGAAAGTAGTCAGGTTAGGAGTCGTAACAATCGGCGGGTATGTATGAGGAGATGCATGAACGTGGAAGAGGCGAAGAATGTTTGCAAGGACCGAGTGGTGTGGCGCTCTAGTCTCTCTGCCTACTCCTGCGGGGAAGCGGCGTGATGGTTAGTTAGTTAGTTAGTCAGTTACTTCTTTACCTTTAAGATATATATTTTTTAAGTAAATTTAATTAAAGGAAAAAATTCCAATGGTTTACGAAAGAAGAGAAGAAAATTTAAAGAAAATATTGCCGTTTCAATCAGAGATGGAGTCGTCTCTTTGAAATAGACAACTATTTTCTCGTGCATTTCATCTACGGAAGGAAGTATTAAGAACGAACTGCTTTTATAATCTCGGAGCTTTAGCTTTGATATCATTATAACGATGATAATTTCTCATATTCCTGCAGCCCTGGTGAAGTCTGAAGGGATAAAAGTAATGCACTTTGTAAGAATAATCCTCTTAATGTCAGCTTAAATAAAAGAACTTGAATGTATTTCAATTCAGATTACTTAAAATAATATAAAAGTAATGAATTTGAGTAGTGTGGTTGTCAATAATGGGTAGAATTGGTGAATGTTACACGTGTGTAAAGTGATTACTTAAACAAGCCTATGACGGTCGTCAGCCCCGTGAATACCCAGACTTCCATATTTTTCTTCATCTTTGATGAGATGTTAAAAAGTAATGTATCAAAAAGCATCTTTGGGTTTTAAACCAGTATGATACTTTTAAACATTAAGTTTGGGTTTTATTATGAAAAGAGTCCTACAACAGTGCATTTATATGAACTGAAATAAAGTGATCAATTAAAAAATAACTTCTAATTAGAGATAATCTAGATTTCCGAACAAGTTATTTACAAAGCGTCGTTTTTCATGTAAACAATAATTGTAAAAAGCTGTGTAGTGTTGATTCCAAACAAAAACTATTTTGTAAGTACATAAAGTAAGTTTATAGAAGCAATATTCGAAAAGAAAATATATTTTTATACGTAAAAAAAATCTATTGGAAACATCGCATACAGAAAAGTCACCCTTAAAAAAACATATCCACAAATTTACATTTCGATTGCAAGATATTTCCCTTTATTTGAACACAGAATTGGTATCTTTGTATTCATTTGATATTCAAAAAAGTCAGTATGGAAAAGCAGAGAGAATTTTCTAGAATATTCCAGTTCTTGTTCAGATAATAATCTGGAAAAAACTTACATTATTAGAAACAAAAGGAAAAGGAAAATGAGGATCGGCGGCAAGATGTGCAAAACAATGCCAAAAGACTGCGAACTTCAAAGCGAAATGCCGAATTACTTTTATTATTAACTGTGAAACACAAGTGTTTCTGCTGAGATTTTTTTCCCCCGGAGAATGTATTATTCAACTCATGAAAAATTCGAAAGTGATTTCAGTAGACTGAGTATTTGTTTTTTAAAAAGCGCAGTTCAAAGAAAGCTGAAATTGTTTTTATTATTTAACATCGCAGCAATGATGAAGAAAAATATGGAAACCTGGGCATTTACGGGGCTCACGACCGTCATAGGCTAGTTGTCGTCAGCCCCGTTAATGCCCAGACTTCCATTCGTCTTCATCTATGATGAGATGTCAAAAAATAATATCTATACAACTTTTGAGAGATTTAAAAAAATATATATTCAACAAAACTCAGCCAATTAACATTTTTAGTGACATTTGTTTGAAAATGTTGACAAAAAATAGAATCCCAGATATTATGTAAAGCATAATAATTTGTTTTTTATCATAAAATAAAAACTTTAGAAAATGAGGGACATATTTTTTAGATACACACATTTTCAGCGATAATGGCTCATTACAAAATACAGAGTTCAGAATTTGAAGTTACATTCGCAGATTATAAAGTAGAAGAACTCGAATGGGGATGAAAATTTAAATTTCATGAAACTGGCAGATGTTTTCAGGAATCTTCGTATGGGTTTGAACATAACGTTAAATTAACATTACTTGTTAGTAAACAAAAAGCTGTCTACCCGTTAAGAGCTACGTTTTTATTTTTTCTTCACAAATATTATTCAAAATGATTTGTTTTGTTATCACCATTTTTTTGAGTCGAACAGTCTGCTTGCTTGGAGTATTGGTTGGCGTGTTTAGATTACATTCTGTAGGTTCCGGGTCAGATTCACAGGGTGGTGAAAATTAAAAAAATTCAGAGACTTCATTAAATAAAACAACTTTGTTTTAACCACTTTTATTGGTACACTTTATCCAACTGGTCTTTACAAGAACCTTGTCATCATCAGGGTTTATGTACTAAATTATAAAACATTTAAATACTCATAGTTAATTACCCTTCCCTTACCAAAAACTTCCACGCACTTCGTACACCATTTGAAAATACGATTTAAAAATATGATTTAAAAAACTCCCAAATGTTGTTTATTGTGCATTGCGTAGCGAATACGTCAACTCCAAATAACAATTTGTGAAGAAAGTTGTTTTATTTTATAAAGTTTTTTAAAATGTGCTACAAAGTATCCGCGAAAAACATTAAGGAACACATTTTTATTGAGTTCACACTCTGTATTATCAATATTATTTATATTTGAAGCATTTCCTTTTTGATTATTCATTTTTATAAACTTTTACATTTTTTTAACCAAAAATGTTGGTTACATTAGTATAAAACTACTCACCTAATATTTCCAACATTTATTTAACAAATATGAAGCCCTTACATTGATTTAATATTATTCTGGACTGATCCCTATAGCGCAGGAGTGAACTTGACTTTACGTTCAAAATAATAGTTTGTCAATACGATGCGATAAAGCATTGTGTCGTATAGATTCGGAGTACACTTAATTGTTGGTTATATAACACGAGGTGAAAAGTCTTGCAATATAAATTTCTTATTTTTGGAGTGAAAACTCAAAATCCACTTAAAACCTTGTTTAAACTCAAAATTATTAAAGAGTATAAAGTAATAATATCTCCAAAAACTCTTTGAATAGAGCTTATGATTCAAAAACGAATGTGATATTAAATTCCTGAAGATTATATGAATTTTAATTCAATTAATTTCTGAAATATTTCACAGAAAGTTATTATATTCTATTTTTACATCGTTGCCCTTATTGCTGAGGGTCATGACCATCCTCCCTCTTTATTTTCAAAAGAAAGAAAAATGTTTTTTTTTTATAAATTATTAGATGGAGTATAGATGACGTGATTGAAGTAGTTCAAGATGAAGGGTATAAATTGAAGAAACAAAGAAGAAGAAATAAAAGTTTTAAAAAATAACTTGTACCCATTATTAAAAAGCTTTTTTTCATCTCACCAATAGATGTCTCTAGTGAAGTTCTAGTTATTCAAGAATAATGTTTCAAAATTGGTTCATATATATAGATCTTCTAAGAATTTGAGCAGTGTGGTTGTCAATAATGGGTAGAATTAGTGAATGTTATACGTGTGTAAAGTGACTACTTAAACCAGCCTATGACGGTCGTCAGCAACGTAAATGCCCAGACTTCCATATTCTTCTTCATTTTTGATGAGATGTCAAAAAATAACAAAAAAAATGGCTAAGATACACAAAGTTGCACAACCGTACTGTTACAAATTTGTGTAAAAATACTTAACACTTCAAATGAATGTAAAATAAATGTAAAAGGAATTTAAAACAAGGGTTGAAAGAGTTAAGGTTTAGTGAGTATGAGGTAATGGGTGAAAGGGTGGTTCAAAGTCTACAAGAAACTTGAGAACGAACTCTATTCAGATGGGGTGGATTAATTTTAAAATGAATTAACTGCTTAAAGCTGAAGGTTCCACGTGTGAAAAGGTTGTGACAGAGGCTCTAATTAATTTCACGCGAGAATATTTAAAGTAAAGAAGGCTTCGGTAAACCTTAATTAATAAATTTTGCTAATTGATTTTACACCAAATTATTTGTTTGTGATCTTCTTTTAGAAGTGTTAAATGAGTTTTCAAGTGAATTATATATAAGATTATTTGTAAGGCTCTATTTCAGATAGTAAAGATTAAAACAAAGTCTAGAAATGTCAAAAAATAATACAAAGAAATATATATAAATTTCAAATGAAACATATTTTTCAAATCCCCGTATTTTCCAATAACTATAAACAGTAATGTATTTTCAATTAAAAAAAATCTTTGTAGAATTTCATCATTTATTGTTTCGGCATTTATTTTGTGGTAAGACATGTTGAATTTTTTAAAGAAAACACTTGTTTTATACCACTTGAGTTTATTTTACGACTAGTTTTGGAAGCTAAGCTTCCATCTTCAGGTCTGAATGTAATCCAAAATTTACTGAATCCATTTTAGATATTTCATTTAGACCTGATGAAGGAAGCATAGCTTCCGAAACTCGTCATCAAATAAACTCAAGTGGTAAAAAACAAGTTGTTTTCTTTAATAATTTTCATACAAATTTCAAATCGTTCATTTTTTGTGGTTTCACGTTTTTCAGTTTAAATTAGCTTTTTAATATTTTAAACGTAAAAATAAATTAAAAATTACCTTTGCACATTATTGAGTTTTTTACTTCATATGCCTCTTCAAACAACTTGCGTTCTACATCTTAAATATCAAGAAAAAGCGGAGATGATAAATATCATTTCAAAAAATATTTTTAAATCATCTTTTCAAATTTCTTTTTTTATGCGGTCAATGTAATTAATTTTATTTAAAAAAAACAGGTTTAAAATAAAGCATTCACAAGTAAACAACCCCTCGCGATACAATACGTAAGTATTTGTGTTACTTTCTATCACTATACTCTATTACGATGAACCTTTTTTAAATCTAGTTTTAAAAATAAATCAATCACCTAGCAATTGTTTGAGTTAAAATAAATATTCGCGAAACTTCAATTTTCCGTAATCTGAATAAAAAGCCTTTAAAAAATCAATTCCAAAAAATAAAGCACTCGATAAAAATATTTGAGACATTATAAATATGTATGAAAATACTACTTTGCGATTCCACTGAAGCGATGTTCGGTTTCAATCGAATCTCGCGTTTTTTTCTTGTTTGCACACTCAAATTTAATAATAAAAAAGAAATCTCCTGGTTTGTGTACATAAGAAGTAAGAGAAGATATTGTTTGAAGTTACGAGACGAGAGTAAAGTTTCGTGGGATAATCCATAGTTTAAACATTACGAAAGCTTTCGGATCTATTCTCCCAAAGAGCTTAGTTTGATCCGAGAGAACCAGTCCCAATTGTTTTGCGTGTATAATCAGTATTATAGAATATTCAATCACGATTAATGGTTTTTAATACCTACGAAATTTATTTGAGCACGAACTGTGCAAAAATGAGGAATTTGAAAAAATGTATCCTTTTTTTATCATTTTATAAAATCATCGAAGGATAAAGAATGGGTAGAATATTCAATATTTATTAACTGATTTTTTTGTTTTATTTTTCATACATAAATACTGGATTCAAACCTACAAAGATGTATTGTATTTTTTTTAAATTTTATTTATTGTTTCGGCATTTACTTTGTGGTAAAACATGTTAAAATGATTAAAGAAACACTCGTTTTATACCACTTGAGTTTATTAATGTTAGTACTAGTTTCGGAAGCTAAACTTCCATCATCAGGTCTGAATAATAACTAAAATAAGAATAAAACTGTTCTTTAAATAAGGAGAGGGGTAAGTTAGAGGGAGGTTAGTCAAGTGGGCGGAGTTTGAAAATTAAAGAAAAATGGAAAGCAAAGGTGAAAATTTTTGAAACAATATATTATTTAATTATTATTAGAATTTAGGTTTTTTGGATTTCTAAATTTCCTAAATAATTCATAATTTGGCCTTTATGTGGTACAAGGTGTAATAATTTTAAACATTATAAAACATTCAAGAAAAGTAATAATTTGAATTTATGAGAGTGGAATGAGTGATTAGTTCGATTATGTGATTTCCAAATTCCGAAAACTAATGACTAATAAGACCGCTACGATGTTCTTAAATTATAATCTTTAAATTTCTTGCGGTTACGCCTTTATATTTTTTATCGATATTTAAACAAAGTAAAACTAAGGGCACTGTTTTTTTATAAAAAGTGAAAGGGTTGACTCAAGTAGAGTTTTAAATATATTTCAATAAATAAAAATAATTTTTCATAATTTATAAAAACATACTTTCTAAAAATAGTACAACAATTTATTTAGCGCTTGAAAAAAGCTTTAAATTTTACAGGAGTTTCAACATTTATGACGAGGAAAACTTTACAGCAATGTATTAAATAAACAAATATATTGTAAGTTATTTTTACTCACACAAAAGAAATATGTATTCAAATTTTGTATTGCAACGAAATGCATGAACGCTTAGGACAAATAGAGAATGCATATCACATACTCAGAACGGGTGGAGTTGGTAAAATATAACCAGTGCATGAGATGCATTTTATACTAGAATTGCAGTTCAGCAGCTTTAAAAGCAAATCCAATCACATTTCGTACATTTTGTGTAAGTTTTACTAAACGAATGAATACATTTTGAAATTGTGTAAATACTGAAAAAAAAAACATTATTTTTAACTTAAATGTTTTAATCAATCTATTTGATATTAAACGAATATTTGTATAATTTTTGCATTTGTTTTTTTCATTGTAAATTTATCATGATAATATAATCAAATACTTTTTGTTTTTGGACTTATTTGTAATTTTCATGTAAAAAGGAGAGAAAGAGATGGTTAGTTTTTGCACTAATTAAAATAAAACTATTTTATTTCAGTACAAACCATTCAAGTGACATTTTAACACTAAAATGTAATTATCACAGCCTTTAAAAACCTTTTACAGGATCTTTCAGGTTTCTACCGTTCTCTTATCTCAAGATAGATCTGAATCGCACATCAAAAGCTTTTTTATATCTTGGATCATCTAACTGCCTATTAAACTTCTTACATTCTTTACGTTTTTCATTGTTGTTGTATAAGCTCAACAGAACACGTACTTATAGCACAAGAAGCCTCGAAATAAATAATGCTCTCGAATCCAACCCGTCAGAATTTTCTCAAGTTATTCCGACAAATTCCATCCCTCCTTCTTTGTCTTTTTCTTGAATTTGTAGCTAAGAGCGACTTAAAATTTGGAGTTTAGAGTAAAGAAATGTGTTTGCTATCATGTCTACGTTCAACTTGAATTCAACTCATTTATTACCCGGCAATTAACTGGCTAGAAGTTTCTCGAATAATTAACCCCTAACCCTACCCACCCGAAGTGGCTAAAAATTGCGCATTCTCCAAATGGTAGTATTTGGGAGACCCCGGTTGTATTTATAGAAAATTTTATTTAAAAATAATAATAAAGAGCTTGCAACAAACTACGTGCGGTCAGAAGCGTGTTCACAGATTGACTGCTTGTTGGCTTGTATGATAAGAAAAATGCAGTTTATTATTCGACCTTGAATTTATGCAGAAACAATGGAACCTACAAATAAGCAAGCTGAGATAATTGCATTTTAATGTTTACAGAATTCAAAAAAATCTTCTTTATCTTTGATGAGATGTCAATGAATAGTATAGTTATTTTGAGATTATTTGGAATATTTTATTTGAAAAATGGCATATTCCATTGTGTGATTTAAAAGACTGCAAAAAATATGGATCGTATTCCTAAAATAATAATTATGTTTTTTAGGGAAACGTTATTTTAGGGGATTTTCAATCCCCCACTAAGGTCCAGGTAGGTTAATAAACGTTAAGAAAATTTCGAGTATTTCATATTTCAAGAATTAGGTGACGACAAGTTTCAATAGAAGAAGGACGAATTTAGCATTCCCAAAAAGCATTTTATGATTCTACATAATGCAAGACAAATATTTAAATTTGTTGATTGAATACATTATTGTGAGCAAGTAAATATTTCTAGTGGTTTCATTGCAAAAAAAAATATTTTTAATATAAATTGTAAATCATTTACCAAGTTGAATTTACGGCTCTTTCCTAATTTTCATTGTGACGCGTGTTTTGATGCATTCATCATCCTAACTTAACAATGATATTGAATGCTTTGAAACACATTAACGTATTATTAAAAAAAAAAACTGAAAAATGTTGCTACATTACGACTGCCGAATCGATAAATAAAAATAAATAATCAGCTCGATTTTTTTTTACAATTTTCTAAATAATTTGTTTTTTGAAACTTTTACGGCCAAGATTTAAAAAAAATCTTAAACTTTATATTGCTCATGACGGACAGCATGCTTCTTGACAACTAAATTCTTAATGTTGTGGATCGCATCGCTGTTTCAAAGATAATGAAAATTTTATATTCATTGTTCCAAAAGCATTGTGAAAATTTGATATTAGAAATGTGTGCGTTTTACTTATTTTTTCATTTAACTATACTGTGTTTGAATTTTTTTCATACAACATATTTTTTAAAACACTGTAAAATACATGTAAAAAAATATTATTTGTAGTTAACCTCGTATTTATAAGCAGGATATAAACAGTAAACGAAATAAAAATACTTGAAAAATACTAAAAGAGTCTACAGGCTAAGATAAAGGTATGTAATTTCATTTATTGATTCGGCAGTCACTTTGTGGTAAAATCTATCTGTTTTTAATTAATGTTTTACTTAGTAAGAAATAGTGGTATTGACTGAGTAAAACTTTAATTAAAAATAAAAGTATGTAGTTTAATATAAAGTAAAAGTAAAACTTACCGATTCGATACATATCAATGTTGAAGTATTTTTGACTCCAGTCCAGAGTAGGAACTTCAATCTAAAAATAAAAAATTAAACTATTTATTTTATGATATTGCATAAAATTTATGTTGATATTAATATTTTTTTTCATTATTTCAACACAAAAGATTCCATGTATTCAGGAAATTTCATTTACGTACAAGAAATGTAATGAAGAAAGATCAAAAGAAAACGTCATTTGAAATATCCTTCAAAGGGAAAAACAATTGTTATGAAAATTGAGAAATTTCTGAGATTCGAAATGTTTTTATTAAGTTTTATTATTTTTACTCTCATCAATATCTTATTTTTAAGGATACTATGAATAAATTTAGAAAATTTTCAACAATTCATTTCGAGAACAGTTTTAAACATATAATATATTTGTTTGCTTTTAAATTCTTAATCTACCAGAAATTAAGAGCTGTTCCAGGGCTGAGATTTTATACGAAAGATAACGCTTTAACTACACAGTGTACTCAAGTTTATATTTCTTTGTGGAATTCAACTTTTAATGCATTTTGCATCAAACTTATAATTTATTGTTAAAAACCACAAATACGTTCATTAAAAACAAATTTTCATAATTTTCTTTATCTTAAAAAAAGTCAATTGGTTAAATGGTTGATACTCGTAAGACAATAATGATTCGTTTCATTGGGGGATAAGGTTTACGTCTTTGTCAAGAATTTCCTAAAAAATCGATATTTTTTAACATTCAAACGAATTTCCTAGCTTTCAAACAAATCTGATAGGTAAGGGGTAGATTGAACGTACCAGAAATACGGAATTAATTTTTAAGCTAGCAATACGATCTACGATCCTTTCACTTTTGTAACTGAATTGTAGAAAGTAAATACAATGTATCGCATGTTTAAAAATGCATTTTTTCCACGCAAGGGACGCATTATCTTCCAAAAAGATTTCCAGCCATGTTAGAGTAAATTGATTCCCTTTAGCGATTGTCAAAGAAGACTAAACATAGCTTACCAACGAAATTTTAATATTGACTACGTGTCGTGCTCTCAATAAGGCATTCTTCAGCAATACCGTTCACTCAAGACAAAATTCAAACTTCACGTTATTTTAACTTTGCTATTATGCACACCGTATGCTAATATGTCCGCCTCCGTAGTGTAATAGTTACCACGCTCGGCTACCGTACTGAAGGTCCCGGGGTCGATTCTCAGGGGGGGTCAAATAAATTTTAGTGATTTTTTCACTCTTATATTTATTCAATATTACTATGGACTAGTACCGAATGCGGAAGGCTGATCACCTTTCCTTCATGTGTAAACGATCAAGATAACACTGCTTTATATGGTGCAGTGCCCTATGCACCATTGGGGTGTGCATGAGGATTTGAATGAATATGCACAAATTTATCGAATTATCATAATATTCATAACACTTGGTGTTAACTTGGCATTCAATTGTGAAACGACTGTTGATTATTATTTAAAAATAAACACTTGTGTATTACGACATATTAAGTTTTATTTCATTACACACAACTAGTTTTAGCAAGTGATTGCTAAAACTAGTTGTGTGAGAGTCTGTAGTGTTTGAAACTAGTCATGTGTAAATAAAATTCAATTAGTGGCAGTATAAGGTGTTTATTTTTTAAATAATCATAATATTCCATTGATTTCTTTATTACTGTTTTTGTTGATGTAATTAAGAAAATTTCCTTGTAAATGCTCATGGTTAACAAATTTTTTAAACAAAAAAAAATATCTTGCTGATTCAGTTATAATAAAGATAGTTCTAGCTCCATGTAAAAAGGAAATTATTTTAAGAAAAAAAAAATGCGACATAGCACGATTTTGAATCAGTTCATGAGCTTTTTATTGGCATACTTATCGTTCAGGATCGTAAAGCTTTATGGCGGAGTTTACAAACATATTCATACATAAGCAGTAAGACGTGAAAATAAAGTCTTTATCAAGTTTTATCATGAGTTTAAGACTTCACATAATGTATAAAAGTGCTCAGCTCAATCTACCCTTTATGAAATTCCGTTTTTCCCATTAAAATTGTTCCGAAACATTTTTGAAAGATTTCGAAATTATTGTTTTAAGAGGTTCTTCCGGAATCGCGGTGCGGGATTTTGGAAACTGGAAAGTTTTAAACAATGGTAAGCTTTTCGAGAGCATTTGACGAGGAGATTTTTTTCCCTAAATAGGCAATCCATCCTGAGGGTCCAAAACAAGGGTGCTTTGTGTAATCTTGGTGAGTGAGCACGGCTATAAAAGATCACTCTCTCATTTTACCTTTACAAAATCTTGATAATGCCAGCGCATATCCAAGAAACATATATAACAACGTACAATATACTCGTAATTTAAAGAATTAAAAAAAAATAAACACGAGTAAATCGAAAACCTGGTATTTCTCATATATTTTACAAATATACATAGGTAGGACATTGAGAGATTGACATATATAAATATATGTGTATATATATATATATATATATATATATATATATATATATATATATATATATATATATATATATATATATATATATATATATATATACATATATATATATATATATATATATATATATATATATATATATATATATATATATATATATATATATATATATATATATATATATATATATATATATATATATATATATATATATATATATATATATATATATATATATATATATATATATATATATATATATATATATATATATATATATATATATATATATATATATATATATATATATATATATATATATATATATATATATATATATATATGTCTATATATATATGTATATATATATATATATATATATATATATATATATATATATATATATATATATATATATATATATATATATATATATATATATATATATATATATATATATATATATATATATATATATATATATAGATATATATAAATATATATATATATATATATATATAAATTTATAAATTGATGTTTATAAATTTAAAAAAATATTGCCTTTTCACCTGTGTATGAATTAAATAAAATTCATTAAGTGGTGTTATACTAGTATATTATTTATTGATTCGGCATTAACTTTGTGGAATGACATGTCGATTTTTTTATAAAAATTAAACACTTGAATATACGAGTTTTATTTATGTATACGACTAGTTTTGAAAACTTGCGGATGTGTTATACAAGTGTTTAATTTCACGAAACACAAAAAACGAACATACGGAATTCGCCAAATGTAAAAAAACATACGATTTTATGTTTCAAATAATTTTGCGAAAAAAGTGTCTACAAATCACCTAAGCACTATAATTTTAATGCTTTCAGCCGATGCATATCTGGTAAAATCAGATAAACTTCTGACCGCGTTCCACCCCCTATATGCGCCCTAATGGCGTACCAGGGTGGCGTAGGTTATACGGCAAACATTAGGGGTGGTTCACCACTATCACGGGGTAGCATGGAAACAGGTTCACGTATCAGGAATAATGACGGCCCCAACAAATCACTATCGTGTATGACTAAGTGCGATATCGATCTCAAATCTAAAGGATACATTGTATGGGTTCATTGTTCCTACTCCAGATGAAAAGGATAATTACACATTTTATATTTTTTTTAGTTGGAAAAAACTATCTTTACAACATTTGTGAGTGTGTTGAAATACTTGTTCACAAATCATGATATCTCCAATTTTAGGAGTTGTTTCATATTATTTTTTGACATATAAGAGTTTCTGCTCAGTAAAAAAAGCTTTTTCATCTCACCAATAGATGTCTCCTGTGAAAATTCTAGTGTTTCTTGTACAATGTTTCATAATTGAATCATCTAAATGGAACTTCCAAGAATTTGAGTAGTGTGATTGTCAATCACGGGTAGAATTGGTAAATTTTACGTGTGTAAAGTAATCACTTAAACGAGCCTATGATGGTCGTTAGCCCCGTAAATGGCCAGACTTCCATATTCTTCTTCATCTGTGTTAAGATGTCACAAAATTACAGTTTTCCTTAGTAATTTGATAAAATTTCAATAAAGCGCTTTTGGGGTAATTTTTCACAAAAAGGCGGTTTATAAATTGGAAAAATTGGTAATTACGAAGAATAAAACTTCAAATAAGACCTATTTATTTGACTGATACAAACAGTATGTATTCTCATTAGTTGATGAGAACATCAGTAAACTAATCGATTAGCAATAAAACAAAAAACTCAAATTAATTTTTTTCTTAGGAATCATTTTCTCCCGTAAAGTAAATGCCAAATCAATGAATAATAACGTTTCTTTATAATGCGCAAATGATAAATATAATAAATATGTATTGTATTATATTGGAAGATAGGACCCCACAAAATGGACCCCAACAATTCTGAGATGGAGACCTTTGGAGAACAAAAGAGGTGTCGGAAGGCCCCAAAAGAGATGGTCCGACGACATAGTTGCTGTGGCGCGTTAAAACTGTCTACAAGCAGCAACTAACTGGAGAAAATGTAAAGAAGGGGAAGAAGCCTATATCCAGCAGTGGAGGTGAGAGGGTTCATAAAGAAGAAGAGAAGAAGATGAATTATGTGTTTTTATAAATCTTTGATATTACTAATAATAATAATAATAAAACCCTTATCCGCACCCCAATGGTGAATAGGGCACTGCGTCATATAACCGCAGTGTTATCTTGATCGTTTACATATGAAGGAAAGGTGATCAGCCCTCCGCTTCAGATACCAGTCCAGGGTTGTATTGAATAAATATTACAGTGAAAAATCCCTTTTATTTATTCTACCCCCCTTGGGAATCGAACCCGGGACCTCCAGAACGGTAGCCGAGCGTGCTGACCATAACACTATGGAAGCGGACAAACGCATCTTTGATTTTACTACACTTTATTATTAGCATATTGTATTTTCAAAACCATGGTGCGTAGTGTATTGTATTATATTATATATTCATACTCAAGGTGTACATGTGTGGGATTTTTTTTCTTGTTTTCATATTTAAAAATGAATAATGCATAAACCATAAAATTATGAAAAGCAAAACGGAAACAAAAATTCATTAAAAGATAAATATTTTTGTTATTTCAAAAACGGAATCATATTTCAATAAAAATAAGTCAACAATTTGCACAAACTTTTCACTTGACTTTAAAACATGTAAATGAACTTGTTTTTATGAAAGCTACCTTTTAAGCTTTCACAAGATATTTTAATCTAGGTGACGTAAACAGGCACAATTTCAAGTTCAATATTTTTAAAGACACTGTTGAGAAGCTTTCAAGACTAGAGAGCTTTTTAAGGACGGCTTTGTACAATGATATGTTTTATTTTACGACATGAATATATTTCATTTTTCGCGTTTATAATGTAAACGTTGTATTTTGACATTTCGAACAATCATATTATTATAAAATACTCTTCTTATCATCCATTGCTCATTTTGTGTAATACCACTTTTACAAAATTTCAAATTCAATTTTTTTTTTATACAAATGTAAAATCGTAATATTTTTTCAATGATATTATTTATTGATTCGGCATTTACTATGTGGAATGACATGAATATTTTATTAAAATTAAACGCTTGAATAATCAACTTTATCGAGTTTTATTTTATTTACGACTAGTTTCGAAAACGACAATTGTTTTCATCTTCTGGTACAAATTAAAATGTACCATTGTTATCAATGTTTCCTTTTACAAAAAATGTTGTTGCCCCTCCCTATATTTATTAACCTATATATCCACCTTAATATATTTTTATTCGTTAGTTTTAATTTGTACCAGAAAATAAAAACAATTGTCGTTTTCGAAATTAGTCGTAAATAAAATAAAACTCGATAAAGTGGATTATTCAATTGTTTAATTTTTTCAATGACATGATGAAATGATTTTCCAAAACTGGTAGTCACGAATAAGTGTTTATAAAAGTAGTATTATACAAAGTGAGCAATGGATGATAAGGAAAATGTTTTATTACCATACCACAAAGTTATCAATGCTTTTAATATAAAAAAATAAATAACATTATTACCTTTTTCTAGTGATTTATTTGAAAAAAATTACAAATTATTATAAAAGCTAAATGAAATAAATAAATGTCTCTATGGTAAGTGCATGTTCACCATGTTTTTTTTTTCTTCTTCATATTATTTTAGTAATATACATTGCGGGTTTTACAAATTTTAGTAATATCCAATCGGGGGTTTACAAATTAACTTGCCATGATTGCAATGCATTTTATATTGTAAAAACATCGCGTTCATTTAACATTAGAATAAAAGAACATATGAGATGTCTAATAATAATCATTGGTTTAATTTTGAAGATGGGATAGAAATTTTGCATTGTAATAACAGAACTAGTCAAATTAATAATTTAGAGGTGTTAGAAATAAAAAAAGCGGTTAAACAAAAATTAAATATAATTAACAACCAAATAAACGTTAGTCAAAGTCCCATTTTTAATATTTTTCCCATAAAATCAAACCCAACCTAAACAGAGTTATCCTCTTCCTTGCTCTTACCTCTCCTCAAAACACCATTACCCCCACCCCTACCCTTTTGAAACCCAACAACTTGTACACTTTTTCTTTTTATATATATATTTAGTAATAAATGAAACCCTGAAGAGGGCAACAGGTTGTTGCCGAAACTAGTTGGTTAATAAAAATGTGAGTGGATCAGAACACAAAGTATTTTTATTTCTCGAAATAATATATCAATATGATCCACAAAGTTAATGCTTTCAATATTCAAAACATAATATACATTGCGTTTGTAGTAACAGTAACTGGCTAATTTTTTTTCAAAATCATTTTCATATTAAATATTTTAAATTTATTTATTGACAGTTTTTTTTTTTACAATTTTCAATCAGCTACAACAGCTACTGTGGATTTAATTATTATATCAGCTTGCAAATGGTGGGCTTAATTTGACGAATGAGATTTTGCTATTGCGGGCCAACGGCATAGAATGCTCTTCCTGCAGTAAAGACATTAAAAATATTTTGTAAAATGTGAACATGCATTTGTTAAGAAAATTATTAGATTATTTTTCTTCGTAAAATTAAATTTTAATAGTTTCATAGAAGCACCTTCGAGGTGGTATTTCATGAATATAACGATTCATATTTTCGTACTATTTTTTTTTAATTTATCATTATAACATAAATTGGGAATGATTTAAGCATATTATTTTTTGACATTTCATCAAAGATGAAGAAGAATATGGAAGTCTGGGCATTTACGGGACTGACGACCATAATATAATCTAGGATTCGGATCTCACATACTGATATAAGAGTTTCTGCGTAGTAAAAAGCTTCTTTACATCTCACCAATAGGTGATTCAAGAACAAGGTTTCTTAATTGGTTCATACATAAAGAACTTCCAAGAATTTGAGCAGTGTGGTTGTCAATAATGGGTAGAATTGGTGAATGTTAAAAATGATCACTTTAACCAGCCTATGACGGTCGTCAGCCCCGTAAATGCCCAGATTTCCATATTCTTCTTCATCTTTGATGAAATATCAAAAATGAATATGAAAATAACTCCTGTAATTGGAGATAATCCAGATTTTGTGAACAAGTATTTGGACACACTCAAAATGTTGTAAATGATTTAAGCATATTTCTATTGGTTAAAATAAAAATACGTTGGGCAGAGGCGTGAAGATAATGTTTAAGGAGTGTTGAAAAAAAATTACTTTCTTAACACAAAATTCAAGGGTTTATCAACAGCATGTAAGGGTGTAACACCACTGGTGGCAGGAAGTATAAGCACAAAAGAAATTTAATATTTTATTTATTGTTATATTCGACCTTTATAATAAATTAGGCAGATCAGAAACATTCGTATAGCTGTTTTTCACTCGCTTTTCGCAACTAATGAACTCCTGGAGTGGGATGAACAAAACTTTCTATTTAACTAAAAAATAAAACTTTCTGGAAGCAAATAGCTACGATGGAGAAGTTTTTGAATACAATATCGTTTAACAAAATCAGCTCCTTTCAAAGCTTTCACGAATAAAATTGCTTTGTTTTGAAGTTAACAATAAATTTAAAAATATTGTTTCTTACTTACTTGTTGAAATCTTCCAACTCACTCTAATTTCTCGATTTTATTAATTAATGCGATTGAATTTTTCTTATTTCGATCTCTCAAATGAATATGATGTAAAATGATATATAATACATATTCGATTAGTGAAATAAGGAAGTTAAGCAAAGCTAACATATGCAGTATCGGTAAAATGATAAAAGGTGTGTTGAGGTGGTTTGGACACATGGAACGAATATGTGCGAAAAGAAAAGTAAAATAAATTTATATGACGAATGTAGTTTGAAAAAGGGGAAGAGCAAAGAAAACTTGGCATATTCAGGTATTATTTTAAGTATTTTTACTAGTAGTGTCGATTTCAGAACAACCATTTCCTCAGCAGGTCAAAGACCATAAGTGATATTATACAAAGTGAACGATGAATGATAAGAAGAGTCTTATACCAATGGCTTTGAAATTTCGACACAACATCGCATTTAAATATGTGCGTGTTTAAATACTTGTCAAGTTATCCTGTTTTTACCTTACGCAGAAAATATCGTGTAAAACAATTTTTTTAAGTCAATGGCAGCACCATCAATTGAATAATGCAACATTACAGATAATTATGAACAAAGTACATGCGGCAAATGTTATTGACAGCTGTCAATTATTTTTTTTGTTTATTCAAAAGCTTCGTGAAATAAAACATATTATTAGAAACGTATGAAATATATTTTTTATCTTTTTTATTTTATCTGACTGAGTCACATCATCGCGTGGATAGACAAATAAAGTACTAATAATAATAATAATAATAATAATATAGATATTTGTGTAACTTAAAATTATACTAAAATTACCGCCATTTTGTAAAATATTTTATCAAAGTCTCTTTATATGTATTATTTTTCTTTGTTTTCTTATCTTGTGCTTAGTACTAAATACGAACTGAATTATCTTTGCGTTTCAAATTAAGATACCATTCATGGCACTTACGAAGTTTAATTGTATTTTTTATTGAACAATATGTGCTGGCATTTAACCATGTGAACGTATAAGAAAGCATTAGTGAAAACGTATTCCTGATCGTAAAAACATTAATAGCACGACACGGGTTTACCAATAGCGGTGGGTAATATCCCGCGGACATGCGATGCCTGAATAAGGCAAACCAACCGTCTAAAGTACCCCTAAATAAGCCACCCATCAACCAACCCTTCCGTAGGGTGAAAATAATCACATTATATACTTTAAAGTGAATTAG